>NC_025996.2:131449531-131749531 GCF_000442705.2 Elaeis guineensis
TTAGAATAATTTTAAAATAATTTATGATTAATTTTATTTCTATTTATATAAAATTATTTTGATCTAAAATTAATGAAATTGTTGTAGTTTGCTTGTTAAGTCGACTCAGTATTATTTGGATCAACTCAGAATCCTGGTTTCTCAGCTCAATTTCTGTTGAGCTGACTCATTGTTACAAGCTAAAAATTATGATTAATAATTCATTATCAATGAGTCAACTAAGTCTTGAAACTTAATCGACCTATTGTGATGAGTAGGCTCAATCTAGAGGTGAGCCGATTCAAGTTTCAGATCTAAATGATTGTGAATAAAATTATTTTCAAATATTGAATCCCTACCCATAGCCTCAAACTTAATTGAGAATTAAGTTGAACCTATTAGATCTAGAATTGTGAATTAAAGATTTAATGTCATTCGCATAAAACTTGGGTGATGGGTTTATGGGTTAGCTTGATCAGATCCTCCTAATTGGATTAAACCTAAGGTTAGAATCTAAGATCAAATAGACTAAGAAGAGAAATTAGATTAAATCAAAATTTCTCTAGAGCCAATACAATAGTTATAGTTGGTCGAGTCCATATCTTTGATTAGACCCAAATGGACTTTAATCTTGAGCTTAGCGATCGAACCCAAATTCATAAGTAGATCTAATTGAAATTGATTAACCAGTTGGTGTCTAAAATAAGTTTGGCAATCTTGATCGATGGTCATTAATTGGAAGCTACTCACATAGATTAAGTCTATGACGAGTTAATGACATATCCCTCTCACCGATCTCACTTACCTGACCAACATGGTGAATCTAGTTTTGATCAGATTGCTTAATGATTAGGGTTGGCCCATGCTTACTAGAAAATTAATTCGACTGATTTAGATGTCCCTAGTTCGACTTGTCTTTATCCTCGACATGACTTGATGAAGTCAGTGGGAGGATTGATGACTTATCAGTTGGACCGACTTGTTTCTAGTCCACTCTGATCTAACTTGGTGAAGTCAGTGAGAGGATTGAGATTAATTAGTCTATGTATTTAATTCTGATAAATTATGTTAACTAAATTTTTTAAATTATTAGGTCTATAAAATGAGCTAGTTATGGTGATAACTAAATCATAGCCTCTCATTAAGGTGAATGATAATGGATCGATTATTTTTGATTGACATTGCAGGCACTATTTATCTGGTATTTCTCTGAATGATGAAATTATTATTTATCATATGATGACCCTATTGTACTATCCAAAGAATGGTTGGGTTGGTCGAGCCAACTCAAATCTTATTATTCATTAGTTAGAATCATTGAGTAGATTCATGTTAATGGTTGGACCTAAGTAGGACTTTCAGTGGAGGCCCATCACCTACTGAAACAAAATCTGGGGCCAAACTAATTACTAAAAATTATTTAGAGAAATAATTGATTGAGAACCTATCCATAGATGCATATGGGTTGGTCGAGCCATACTCGAGCTTGTATGCAGTTTGTGTGAATTCTAATATCCGCTAAAAAATTAAGGTAATTTCTCGAATTGGAGGTAGAGGCTACCAATTCGTATAAAATAGTAGAAGAATCTTTAGACTAAAGTCCATGTCTTTAGGCTTGATTAATTCATATACTAATTAGGTCTATGTTTTTCTTTCTTTTCAGAAATGGCTAGTAATTTGTCGCTTCACTCACTGTTTGACAATGATGAGCTTATTGGACCCAACTTCGATAGCTAGTATCAAAAGTTGAATAATGGTCTTGAGCCCAATCTAGCTAAAAAGTTTAGAACTGAATCGAGTCAAGCAGACTATGACCCAAATAGGCTAAAGAGAAACGAGCAATTAGTTGTTGATCAATGTGCTTATATGATAACACCTTATAATTTCTCCATATGTGATACTACTATCTGGATATTGGATACCGGAAGTCCAGTTCACATATGCAATTCATTGCAAGGACTTCAAGTTAGTAGAAAATTTAAGAATGATGAGAGATTCCTAAATGTGAGAGATGGAAGTCAAGTTTCAATCCAGACTTTAGGAGTCGTCGAGTTTATTTTTAAGTCTAATAGTATCATTTTTAGTGATTGTCACTATTATCCATCTTTCTTGATGAATATAATCTCTATTGGTCTTTTAACCACATATGATTATAATTTATCAATAAAGAATGATTATTATGATATCATTATGAATGATGTTACAATAATGTGAGGACAGTTAAGAAATGGCATCTATATATTGTCATAGCCTATGAGTGTAATGTACACTCTAAATAAACATCCAAAGTTAGATAATGTCATAGATGCCTACCTTTGGCATTACAGGCTCGGTCATATTAACAAAAGCAGGATAAATAGGTTAGGACAAGAGGGTATCCTCAATATCAATGATTGTGAATCATTGCCGACCTGTGAATCCTGTCTTCTTAGAAAGATGACTAAGTCATCTTTTATTGAAAAAGATGAACGAGCTAGTGAAGTTCTAGGTCTAATACATAGTGATATTTGTGGACCTATAAATATTAGTGCCAGAAGAGGGTATAGCTATTTCGTTATGTTCACAGACGACCTATCTAGGTATAGGTATGTCTACTTATGGAACACAAGTCTGAATCATTTGAAATATTCAAACGATTTCGTAATGAAGTAGAGAAACAAACTAAAAAATATATTAAGACTCTTCGATCTAATCGAGGGGGTAAATATCTTTTCAGTAAATTTTTGATATATCTTAGAGAGAATGAGATTCTCTCACAATAGACTCCTCCAGAGACATCACAGCATAATGGTATCTCAGAAAGAAGGAATCGAACTTTGTTGGATATGATTCGGTCTATGATGGGGTTTGCAAGTCTACCGATCTCTTTTTGGAGATATGCACTTGAGATAATCTGTTTTGTGCTCAATAATATTTCGAGCAAGTTAGTTAGTAAAACATCATATGAGATATGGTCAGGATATAGGCTGAATTTCACTTACCTTAAGGTCTGGGGGTGTCCGGCTTATGTCAAACGATTACAAACCGACAAGCTTGGACCTAGGTTCGATAAATATAATTTTGTAGGGTACCTCAAGAAAATTAGAGGATACTACTTTTACCTTCCTACTGAATAAAAGGTATTTGTCAGCGGTAAGGTACACTTTTTGAAAAAGAAGTTTCTTAGTGAAGGAACAAGTGCCTCTAAAGTCGAGCTCGACGAAGTTCGACAGGTAGAAGAACCAACAATAGTAACTAAATCTAAATCGAATTTGATAAGATCAAATCTGAAGCCCGATATACAAACATCCTTAAGGTGATCCGGTAGAGTACCACGTCAGCCAAACAGATACTAGATTTCTTGATCCAAGATGGAGATCCTGTTGAGCTCGATGAGAACAAATGGATGAAGTCTAGCAAATGGATGTGAAGATAGCTTTTCTAAATGGAGAGCTGAATGAAGAGGTGTATATGATGCAACCTGAAGGGTTCACATTTACAGACGAGTCCAAGGTGTGCAAGCTTCAAAGATCCATTTATGGATTGAAGCAAGCATCTCGGAGTTGGAACATACATTTTGATAAGGTGATCAGAATGTATGATTTCATTAAGAATGGAGAGGAATCCTGTATATATAAGTGGGCTAATGGTTCAGTAATTATATTTCTTATTTTGTATGTGGATGATTTTCTCTTTATCGAGAATGATGTCCCTACATTACAGAGAATAAAAGTGTGGCTATCGTCACAATTCTCCATAAAAGATCTGGGAGAAGCAGCCTATATCCTAAGGATGAAGATCTATAGAGATAGATCTAAGAGGCTGCTCGGACTCTCCCAATCAACGTACGTAGATACCATGCTGAAAAAATTCAGCATGGAGAATTTCAAGGAAGGCTATCCTCTGATAAGCTATGAAATTTTTCTCTCGAAGAAGGATTGTCTGACAACCCCTTAAAATAGAGAGCACATGAGTAGAATTCCATATGCCTCGACAATGGGTTCTATAATGTACACCATGACATGTAGAAGACTGGATGTGGTATACTCACTAGGAGTAGTGAGCAGATACCAAACAGATCCAGGTGAGAATCATTGAAAGGTTACAAAAATCATCCTTAAGTATTTGAGAAATACTAAAGACCAGTGGCTCGTTTTTGGAAAATCTGACTTGAAACTCATGGGATACACTAATTTTAATTTTTAGTCAGATCATGATGATAGCAAAAGCATGTCGGGATATATCTTTACCATAAATGGTGGAGCTGTCTGTTGAAAAAGTTCCAAGCAGCACACCGTAGCCGATTCTGTTTGCGAGGCAGAGTACATCGTGGCATCCGATGCTGCAAAGAAAGCTGTATGGCTGAAGAAGTTCATCATCGAGCTTGGAGTGGCACCCTCCATCGATGGTCCGATTCTGCTTTATTGTGATAATACTGGAGCCATAGGTCAGGCAAAGGAGCTGAAGGCATGTCAGCAGACAAAGCATATTCTGTATCTCTACCACCTTATTTGAGAGATTATGGATCGAAGTGACATTGACCTTCAGAAGATCGATGGAAAGGATAACCTGACTGACCCATTAACTAAAGTCCTTGTGATAAAAGAGTTCGAAGATCACAAAATGAAGATGGATAAATGATACTGTACCGATTGGCATTAGTATAAGTGGGAGTTATTGAAAAATATGTCCCAAAGTCAATCATCAGCCTGTTGATGGTTGTGCTATTTGATGTAATTGTATATGAATTAATAAAATATTTATTTGATAATTTTTATCATAAGCTTATACATCTTCTACATTGAACTTCTGTGTTATGATGAAAGTTCTTAGGACTATTTTAAATCGATAAAAGAAGATTTATCGTTTAGTCCTTAAATGAGTTCGCGACCAAATGATATGCTATTATTAGGACGATAGACATATCAAGTGGAGGTCGTTATGTGCCATATAGGTTGGTTGGCCTCTTAATCAAGGAGCGTGGAGACACTGGTATGGTATGCAGGTGAAATATAGGAGTATATTTCACTGAATGTGACCAACTCCGGAGCACTCTGCGGTTAAGAGTCACTCCAAAAGGATATGGGTATAAGTGTCCCTCCGACTTGTGATCACCACGGTGACTTACAAGTAACTCACTGTGCTTTGGTGTCAGACTATCTGAATTTCTAATTCAGGATCGAAAGATTTCTGGGCACAGTCAAGTACTTGTAAAGTCGGTGTGTGAGTCAAGATGAAATTGACCACTCCAAGAGATTGCAGAGAATATTTTGTGTTTCAATTTAGTAAGACCTTGACCAGGGCAATTTTTGTGAAGAATCATAGGATTTATCAGGTTGAGATACATAATAGATGTACTATTAAGAGTTGACAGTTTAAGCTCTAAGTCATCCTGACATCAAGGGTCAAAGAGATGAATTATATGGTAACTATATCCAAATAAGTTCTTGTGTGTTGCTTTGCATTCATTCAACCTATCCAGACATCAGATACCATCGCTAGATGGTTACTTTGATTGGTACAGAAATCAGTTTCTGTGTTACCAACTTAGGTTCGAACCTATGGGATCACACACATTAGAAGTTTCTCTCTGATCACATGGCTAATTTGAAGAGTCTCAGTGGACAGAGACTCTGGTGAAGAGTCCCACTGGATAGAGACTCTGGTGAAGAGTCCTACTAGACTTGAACTCTATCATTAATGAATGATTAATTAATGATTAGATCACTAATTAGCTCAATTTGATTGAGCATTAAAGTCTGGATCATGTTTGATTGAATTGGATTCAATCAGATCAAGTCTGATTAGGTTATGAGATGACCTAATCGATAAGGAAGAAATGATCCTGATTTGATCAAATCTATGGTTCATTTAATTTATTAATTTGATCAAATTTAATTAAGATTATAGGAGCCTAATTAGATTAGGTTCATCATATTTTATTTGGGTCTAATTGGATTGGGTTTGAAAAAAATCAAATTGGTTAAACCCTAGAGTCCCAAATGAGTGGGATTCTCTCCCTTGCGCCATCCAAATTGACTCACATCTTTTCTCACCACATAAAATCAATTTGTGTATGATAAAATTAAAAAATAATCCTTCTTTTATCATCCATTAAGGATAGGATTTGATTGGTTTTGATTTAAATTTCAACTTAAAACCTTATCCAGATCTTTCCACCCGTCGGTAGCTTTTGAAGGTGCCCATTGTGTATGAGAAAAAGAAGTCTTTCTAATAGATTTTTATGCTCAATTTTTTTTTGATAAGTTTCTTTTTAAGTTAGATAAGGGTGAGAAAAAGTTAGAGTTAAATTGAAATTCAAAATGATTTGAATTGTAACAAACTCCAGCCCTTATCCTATCTTATCTGGTTTGTGCGACAATCATAAAAAGGCCATAATTTTGTGTGCCAAATAAAGATAATTTTTCACCATGAGATACCAAAGAGAAAGTGGGCTGAAAATTTTTTTTTGGGATGTGAGCTTTGGGTAGGTTTCATTCTTCCTTGGCATGAACAAAAGAGGAGACCGTTCTCCTCTCGAGTGAGAGATCTAGAATTGTTCTAAATTTTTGGATGAAAAAAATATCAAAGAGAAGAGAGTCTTCATCTAATTTTTCTCCACCTTCTAGCATTCTCCTCTGATCCATCTTCGATATCGAAAAGATTCGAGGCGATCGAAGAAAGAGATCAAGTCAGATCTGCCATCAGAAGCCGACTGCGCGAGCTAGCACTCCTGTGGAGGGCTGATCAATTCGAGGGGCTTCTTGTGGAGAGCTAGCACTCCGTAGGGGCCAAATGCTTGTGCGGCTGTGAGTGATTAGAGAGGACTTCTAGATCTACATTCTCGATTGTGGAGTTCGACTACCCACGTTCAGGTATTGGGTTCGGAATCCTAGAAGTGATAGATTAGATCTATTACTAAATGCTGTTTTTGGTTCACATGCTTGTCATTTTAGATTTAATTTTTTATGCATATAAATTCATGTCATCAATTTATTTGTAGAAGTTTTAAGATCAGATCTTATGCATGCATTTATAGATTAAATAGTTTAATCTAATATTCTTTCGCTGAAAAATTTTTAAAATGCATGCATAAAATTTCGGTGTTTCTCAACATATATTTTAGTGGGAGTTTCTAAACTATTTCGAGAAAAAATAGTATAGTCTCACAATGGACTCTTCCTGGTATACCTCAACTCAATGGGGTGTCAAAGAGGAGGAATATGATTCTATTAGATATGGTCCAGCCCATGATAAGCTTTTCTGATCATTTTTTATTTCTTTGGAGACATATTTTGTTTTCTACAATTCATATATTGAATAGAGTTTCCTCTAAATCTGTTTCTATCACACCGTATGAGATGTGGCAGGATAAGAATTGAGTCTTGATCATCTCAAGATTTTGAGATGTCTGGCCTATGTCAAGCAACAACAAACAGATAAGTAGAGGCTAGATCTATGAGAGCTCATTTTATAGGACATCCTAAAGAGTCTTTGGGGTACTACTTTTACTTTTCAGAGAATCACAATATGATTGTGGGCCAACATGCTATATTCTTGAAAAAATAATTTATCCAGGATAGAAGTAGTAGGAAAAAAATTGAGCTCAAAGAGAAAGTCTCTGAAGAGCAATGAGTTATAGAATCTATATAACCTATTAATGTTGAGCCAGTATATGTAGTACCTCCTCCACTGTATAGATTTAGTAAAATTTTTCATCCTTCAGAAAGATACTTAGATATTCTAATAGAAGGTATAGAGAAAATATTTCTCATGAGAGATAGAAAATATGGAGATGATCCTAAAACCTACTACAAGGTGATGTCAGACATTGACTCTGAAAAATGGTTGAATGTCATAAAGTCAAAAGTTGATTCCATGCATTATAACTAAGACTAGACCTGAGTGGATCCACCAGTAGATATAGTACCTATTGGATGCAAATAGATTTACAAAAGAAAGATAGGTTCAGATGGATAGGTAGAGACCTATGAGGCAAAGCTCATGATGAAGGGTTATAGTCAATGTGAAAATATTGACTATCAAATAACTTTTGCACCTGTGACTATGCCAAAATCTATCCGAACATAGCTTGTTGTTGCGACATACCATGATGAGATCTGGTAGATGGATGTGTAAGCTGTAATGGACTAAGGCAAGCATCTCAGAGTTGGAATACTTATTTTAATGATACGATCAAATCATTTGATTTCATCAAGAATGAACAAAAATCATATGTTTATAAGAAGATTAATGGGAGCATTGCTATATTCCTCGTATTGTACGTAGATGACATCTTCCTGATCGAAAATAATATTTTCATGCTGACTTCGGTTAAAATATGATTGTCTAAGAAATTCTTCATGAAAGACCTTAGGAAAGCATTCTATATTATATGAACAAAGATCTATGAGATAGATCTAATAGAATGTTAGATCTCTTACAGAAGATGTACATAGAGAAAATGCTGAAGAGGTTTAGCATGGAAACTTCAAGAGGTGTTTCAACTCTTTAAGCATAGGATTGACCTCTCTAAGAAGATGTACCCCAACACATCTGAAGAGATTTAGTGCTTGAGTAAGATCCCTTATGCTTCAGCTATTGAGAGCCTCATGTATATCATGCTATGTATACAACTTGATATAACTCTTATTGTGAGTGTAATGAGCAGATATCAATTAAATCCAGACTAAAAGTAGTGGATAGCTGTGACGAACATTCTTAAGTACTTAAGAAGGACTTAGAAAATGTTCATGATTTTTCGAGGAGGAGAAGAGTTGAGGATACAAAGATTCACTGATTCAGACTTTATCTGATGTTGATGGTTGAGAGTTTACACCAAGATATATTTTCTTAAGCAATGAAGGTTCGATGAATTGGAAGAGTTCCAAATAATCGATTATTGTAGATTTCACCATAGAAGCTAAGTAAATCGTTGCTTCTGAGGTTACAAAGTAGGCCATCTAGTTTAAAAGATTTTTTGTAGAACTTGGTGGAATATCAATAGATGTCATAACACTGTACTGTGACAATAATGATACCATAGCTCTAGCTAAGGAGCTTAGGTCTCACCAGAAATCCTAGCATATAGAGCAGCAATTTTATATTATATGCGACTATCTTGAAAAGAAATACTTTGAGGTATAGAGAGTATATCCTATAAATGATGTGGTGGATCTACTGACTAAACCACCTAACCAATAGAGGACCAAGGCACTTTTGAGAAGATGGGGCTTAGGTATATGACAGATTGATTTTAGTGCAAGTGAAAGATTGTTAGATGTATGTCCTAAAAGCCAATCTTGCTGACACATTAATTCTTTCTAAGACATAGTTTTCTACTTGATCTTATTATTTAATAATAAATGGGTAGTTTATTACCATTCATATTATGTATATATCTATGAATCGTTCATAAAATTAATAAGATGATGACACATATTCTCAAGAATTGAGAATTTGAGGTATGTGCTATTGGTGATTAATTTCTAAAATACTCTCAATCGATAGATCATTATAGAGACAGTGGTTGATCCGGTAAGATTGATACACGGATCACTTTTTTTTAGATAAATGAATCTCAAGTTTACAGTATGAGGATATTGGAGTAAGAGTGTAGGTGGTTGTTAGAGAATAAGGATATCAAGCATTACCAATATGAGAAGTCACTTAGATATCTACTTACTCATCAGTGACTTTTTTGATGTTGTAGTGGTGTGACTAGTTCTTTGATCTACGGTGTCTCGATTATTCACAACGAGATTGTTGTAGTTTGACTGCACATACATTTGGTCCCTAGCCATTCGAGTCTTTGTGATGCAGATTGACTGCAGTAGGTTTGTTGTAGGAGTATGGTGTGTACCTAGATGAGATCTATCGATCTTGATAGATAAGAAGAAGTTTTATGTGATTTATGAGACTGAGTTCTAAAGACCATGATCATGATAGTGTGAATAATAGAAAATAATTTCTATGAGATTTTACATAATGAACTCGAGTTGAATGAATCTTACATATGACAGATGATGGGATTTGATGAATTTTTCATAATCTTCATTTTTCGAAACTCATGATAGAAGAACTATATCATACGATAACTACACCTAAGAGGTTCATTTTTTTTTTATTTTGCTGGATTGCCACTATATGCTGCTAGACATTACTGATGGATTGTGAGACCAATAAATTTTTTTTTAATAATTAATAATTCTCATTTGGTGCATTAGAATTATTTCAATCCATTAAAAAGAATTTCAATGATATTATTGATGGAGATCATAATATATCTTACTATCAAAAGGAATAGAACCTATGGGGTCACACTCATAAGAGATCCTAATTGATCGGATAGTTGAATTACAATTTCGAATCGCAGCAGGATTCGATTATCAATATGATTGATGATTGGACTGATTTGTAAAAGTTACAAGAGAGGACTTTCTAAGAGTTGGTGAGTTAAAGAAGGATTTATTTATAATTATTACTATATTATTTAATTTGATCAAATAATTGGGATTGAGTCTTAGTCAAATTAAATTCAAATTTAATTATGTATGGTCTGAGTTTGACTCAGATTGGATTTCATAAGTCTAAAAGATTTAGACTCAATGAGTAGTTGACTTATTAAGAATCCAAACCACATTAGACTCTATCTGTAAAAGGTGTTTTACTTGCAGAAGGATTCTTCCCTAGATCCCATGCCAAATTAAGTTTTCTAGTGGTGGCTTTTCCGCATGAAAAATCAAGGAGCACCTCTCTTGACGCGTAAGAGAAGAGATGGGGTGAGATTTTAATCTAAAAGAGTCCTAGCACCTTAGGACTCTCTCTAAAACCCTAGGGCATTGGGATTTAAATTAGAGAAAATCTAAATCAGTAAAGGAACATAGGTTAATTAAAGTAGAGGCATGCATGAAAAATAGGTGAGCACATAATATCTGCATAGAAGAAAAATAAAGGGGTGCTAAACTAAGAGTTGGACGCCTCCTTCTTCCTTTCTTCTATTGACACGTCTACGGAGTTGGATGTTGTAGCCGTGATGCTCCCTTTTTCTTCCTTGAATGCTATGTCCAAGAGTTGGACATCCCCTGGCCTTCACCTTCTACAAGCCCACGTCCAAGAGTTGGACACCCATCTCCTCTCCCATCTTCTCTTTCTTTTAGATCTTTGATATTCTCTTGAGTAGAGAAATATTAAAAAAATTTAGCAATCTAAGAAGCAATCTCTGTAAGAGAGCTACATCCTGCTGAGATCAGGATCTTCTGATCAAATTAGCCTCGTGTGGATACCTATAGAGACCGGATGCGTGTGTGGCTTCAAAGAAACCTTTAAGACATCTATGGATCATCGAATCGTAGTGAAGATCTATCCATGCAAGATGAAGATCAGATCTTCCTCTTTTTTATTTCAATCTTAATCTTAAATTTATGAGGAATCTTGGTGTTTTGAGATACAACCTCTTGTATGCATGCATGCTTGAATTAAAATAGTTTTAATTTCTCTTCTTTTCACTGTATTTGTTTTAAATCTTTGATGTTGTATGCTATCAGATTTTCTAACAGACTTTATCTAATAGGACCTTTTGCAATAACACACTAAATATATATTTAATAAAAAATTAATAAATTACAAATTTTCAAGTGTAGAAACCAGTCTTGAGCTCAAGTATCATTCTAATCTAATATAGTTTTCAAAGACTGATTAGATCTATTTTGGATTTTATATTTATGGCTGCATAAAAATTTATTCTTTACTTTAAATATTTAGTATCCTACTTCAATATTCTAATAATCATTAAGTTTTGTAATGCTTCATTATTAAGTATTAGGAGGTTTGAAATATTTAGTTGTGTACATTGATTTCCATTGCAAGCATATATCCATGAAGTATTTTAACTAATTATATTTTATTTTATTTTATGATCAATGTATTGCACTTGATAGTTATATATGTCATTAGAAATGTTAAAATATTTGCAAAAGAAAAGAAAAACAAGGGAGAAAAAAGACTTTATATCTCTATTTCATCACATTCAGAAAGTCCACCTCAGAAGTTATATATATATCAGTGTACAAATTCTATACAAAGAAAATAATATAGGTTGATACACATGACAGAGAAAAATATTATGAGCTGATACAAGTTATTTTGTGATCTCTAAAATTATTCTAACAAAATAATGCTAACAAAGAAAATATTATGGTCTTATACAGGTTATTATGTGATCCCTAAAATTATACTAACACCCTTCTTTAGACTCAAGGTGGTAACGTAGGTGCCAACTTGAGTTTGGAAACTGGTTTACAATTTCTTCCTAAAGCTAACATGGTAGATCAGGGGGTAAAGTAGCAACTTAGAGGCTAAAGTGATAGATTAGTAGCTAACATAGTAGCTCAAAAACTGGCATGGTGGTTGATCAGGAGCTGACATGGCAACTCAAAAGTTAAAGTAATAGATCAAGAGCTAATATAACAGCATAGAAACTAATATGACAAATTAAGAATTATTATAGCAAACTGGTACATTTAGCACCTGTGTAGCTAATCAATGTGTTCATTGATGTGGCTAACTAACATGGCAGACTAGTGTCAGTCGTTGCGTCTGACTGACATGACAAACTGACATGTCTGTGTTGGATTTGGCTCTTAACATGGTCTAATTATTTCTTAACCAGATGTAACTCATTGGGTTAGTTACATACACTAAATCAATTATAGTAAGTCCAATTAATTAAAGAGTTCTATTCCTAATTAGATCTAGACTGAAACTCAACTTTGATTAGAGTTAGTCTTTTGATGGGACAAAACAAGTACATATATAAATATAGAAGTACCCTGGTCCCTTTCTCCAACTCTTAAAAGGGTGTGAATGATTTTCATCAATCATCTACGTTAAGGAGGAGGGTGAGGAGAGAGAAGATTAGACACCCCATATGATCGTTGCATTGCATAAATGATGGCATAAGGTATGATCTTCTATAATTATTTTGTTTTTTGCATGAATATTGGAGCAAGATCCAGGCATAAAAGATTAAAATTATCTAACATGTGGTATCAGAGCCTCGATTTCATACTTCATATTCATATAAAATTTTTGACAAATTTATAGCTTATTTTTGAAATATTAAAATTATATCTTTATTTTTTTTGAAATAAATCAAAGTTTAGGAAATTAAATTATAGCTTTTTAATTTCATGAAAACAAAAAAATAAAAAAAAAGTGCTTCGGGGTCAGTCGTAGAGACCCACTCACACCGTCCAGTGAATAGGGCAGCAGTCGCAGCCACTGCCATACTGGCGATAGCGGTGAATCACTAGAGCAAAGGGGTGGGGATGTTACTTTCTGATGGCAGCGGCACCACCGTTCGTAGCATCTCGATGCAGCCATTGGAATAGCGGCTTGTGCCACTGTGATGGGAGGCGATGGGTCTTTCACTGCTCTTCGATGAGGGCGGCCCCTACTATTTTCTTCGATGATCGGGGTGGCTAGGGGTGGCCGCTCGATCACCCATGCAACGAAGGAGTGGCCCCAAGTAGGGTATCACGCGATCAGGTCAAGAAGATGGGATTCAAATTTTGGATCCTAACGGATTCAGGTCCGAACCCATTTTGATTCAGGTCCCACCTATTAAGGCATTCGGGTTTTGGGTTTTGGATTTAATTCGTTTAGATTTTGGATCAGATCCAAACCCGATAAACTAAGATTATTTTAAACCTTTTGCAAATAACCCCTTGAAGAATATTTTATGATAAAAAGATTTCTGTAGTCTTCTGATAGAATTATTTTAAAGCAATAGTTTTATAGGAACACCCCTTTCTGTCTAGAATTTATGGTTAAGTCCTCTATTATTAAGGTTTTTGGTAAAATCACTGTAACTTACTCATTTTCGATCCGATTTGAGTGATTTTTGAACCGTTGGACTCATGATGGCTTGAAAAATATTTTTATTTAGTTTTTAATAATATAAAATATTTAAATACTTTATAAATTATTTATTTGATAATTTTGCTCACTATTGTAATATGCAAGTGTGTTTTCGCATAGCCTTAATAGGCCTGGAGCATTCTATGGATCTTGGATAGCTAAGTCATTGAGGGATAATAATTTTTTCTCTTATTATATTTTAAAATTATATAAAGATGTATCTATTATAGTTAACCCAAAGGTGGCTATAGTTAGATACATAATTGACAGCAATAGGTAAACTAACTTGAATTATATAAAGATAGGGAGTTCTACACCTAAAGATGGGAATAATCTTGGATTTTTGCAATCATAGTTAGGTAAACCACTGAAAATATAACTAATAAGATGGGTCATAGTTTCAACATAAATTATGTATTTATGCCATAATTATTGTTTTACTTATATATTTCATATTATTGTTGGTTATAAAAATTTTTATATTTATGATTTATATACTGCATGTTTTGGCATTGATTGTTATATTTAGATTTATGATTAAATCAGTTGTGACACTTATTATAGTTATGTTTTGGAATCTGCATCATGATCATAATTGTAAGCATGTTCTTTTATTTACAGCTATGACTCTTTCTTCACTCTCATTTCATCTATCTAACATTCCCACACTGAATAAATCTAATTATCCTAATTGGGACGAGTAGCTTTTTATTATCTTAGGATGTTTAGACTTAGATTTGGCTCTTCGTAAGCCTCAGCCTGATCTAATTACTTTCACTAGTTCTCTAGATCAGAAGAAATTATATGAAAAGTGATAGCATTCTAATAGAATGTCTCTCATGATTATTAAAAGCTTCATAACGAGAGATATTAAGAGATCTATTCTTGATAATGAATTAGCCTATGGATACATTTTCTTTGTAAAATAGTAGTTTACTAAATTAAATAAAGCCTTAGCTAGTACCGTAATGAACAAGTTAAGCTCTATGAAATATGATAAAATTTTTAGAGTATGAAAGCACATTATGGAAATGCATGATACAGTTGGAAAATTAAATGACTTGGGAATGACAATATCTGAATTTTTTTTTTTCAATTTGTTCTCAATTCTCTTCCATCTCAATTTATCTAATTTAAAATTTACTACAACCCACATAGAGAATCATGGTCAATGAATGAACTAATCTCCTAGTGTGTGCAAGAGGAAGAGAGATTGAAATAGGAAGAGGTTCCAGTTGTTCACGTGGTTTCACAGGAGTATCTTAAAAGAAAGAAGACAAAGAAAAAAAATAAAAGATTCAATAATCCATCAAAGAAAAGTTTTCATAAATTGAAATATTTCTTTTATAACAAGAAGGGACATATCAGGAAAGATTATGCGAAAAGAAGAAAATGGTTCGAAATGAAGGATATTCCCTTATCACTTATTTATTTTGAAACCAATCTTATTGATATTCCTTCTAATATCTGATGGATTGATTCAGATGCTGCAATTCATATTACTAATTTATTGTAAAAAAATCTTTCAAGCTAAAAGCTAAATAATAGAGAGCGGTGAATCTTTATGGAGAATCGGATGAAGTTCAAGATCATTTCAGTTAGGACCTACAAACTTATTATAGATACCAGATTCCAATTAGATCTACACGATATCTTTTATGTTCGTTTAGTATATAGAAATTTAGTTTCTTTATCAAAACTTGATTTAGAAGATTTTTTATTTACTTTTGTGAATTAAAATTTTAAATTAATAAAAAATTTTATTTGGTTAGTACTGGAATATTATGCAATGGATTATATAAAATGAATTTGGATTCTTCTTTTGCACAATTTTTACTTATTTTAAATATCAATATTGGAATGAAACGTGGTATTACAAATAAAAGTTCTTCAATATTGTGGCATAGATGATTAGGTCACAAATCAAAAGAAAGGATGACTAGATTGGTTAAGAAAAATATTTTATTAAATCTAAATTTTAGTACTTTTGGTATGTGCATAGATTGTATTAAAGAAAAATAAATTAAAAATTATAAAAAGCATATCACTAGAAGTCAAGAACTCTTAGAGTTGATACATATCGATATTTATAGCTATTTTTTACTTTATTTTGGATGGTAAAGATATTTTATCATGTTCATTGATGATTTCTCATATTATGGTTATATTTCTCTATTACATAAAAAGTTTAAAACTTTAAAAGCCTTTTAAGGTGTACAAAATTGAAGTAAAAAATTAATTAGACAGCAAAATTAAGATTATAAGATCTGATAGGGATGATGAATACAATAATAGATATGATGAATCTGATCGTAATCCTATATTTTTTATTAAATTTCTTACACAGCATGACATTGTAGCACAGTATACTATGCTAAAAATCTTCAACAAAATGGTGTAGCGAAAAAGCATAATCATACCTTGATGGGTATGATGAGGAGTATGATTAGTAATTCCTCATTATCCTTAAATTTATAGAGAGAAGTCTTGAAAATCGCTATATATATCCTAAATCGAGTGCCTAATAAGGTCATCCCTAAAACTCCTTTTGAGTTATGGATGGGTAGAAAATCATGTTTATCACTTTTACATATTTGGGATTATCCTATAGAAGCTCAATTATATAACCTTTAAGAAAAAAAATTGGATCCCAAAACTATTAATTATTATTTTATTGGATATTTAGAAAGGTCAAATAATTTTAGATTTTATTGTCCATCGCACACCATTAGAATTGTTAAAATTGAAACTGCTAGGTTCATTAAGGATGGTGAAAATAGTGGGAGTGGTGAATCGTGTAATGTGGTGTTAGAGAAAATAAGAGAATCTTTTCTTATTACAGTAACATCTAGAAATATTCCATATGAACCTGTTCAATATGAGATTGTGAAACATCACTATGTGGTTGATACACCACTTCTCGAATAGACAGTCAATGAATCTGATATGATTGAAAATAATCACAATAATGATACTAAATTTAGAATATTATGAAAATCTACTAGAATTAGAAAATCAGCTATTCCAAATGATTATATTATTTATTTACAAGAATGTGATTATGATATTGGGATGAAGGATGATCCAGTCTCATTTAAGGATACCATAAATAGTGATGATTCTAAATTTTGGTTAGATGCCATGAAAGATGAGATGGAATCCATTAGTAAAAATTAAGTCTAAAAACTTGTCAAATTATCTAAAGGATCTAAGCCTGTTGGTTGTAAGTAAATTTTTAAAACTAAACGGGACTCCAAAGGTAATATCGAAAGATATAAGACTAGACTTGTTATAAAGAGATTCACTCAAAAAAAAAGTATTGATTATCATGAAATATTTTTTTCTATTTTTGAAAAAAATTTATTTAAAATTATTATAGCATTAGTAGCTTATTTTGATTTAGAGCTATACCAGATGGATGTAAAGACTGCATTCTTGAATGGAGATTTAAAGAAAGAGGTGTATATGGAACAGTCTGAAGAATTTTTAATACAAGAAACTAAAAGGTTAGTATGTAACTTAAGAAAATCTATATATGCTCTTAAACAAGCTTTCAAACAATGGTACTTAAAGTTTAATCATATCATTGCTTCCTTTGTATTTAAGAAAAATATTGCTGATTAATGTATATATCTGAAGATGAGTGGGAGTAAGTTTATATTTTTGATTCTATATATAGATGATATCTTTTTAGTAAGCAGTAATTTGGGTCGCTTGCATGAAGCTAAATATTTTTTCTAATTATTTTGACATGAAAGATATAAAAGATATTTTTTATATTCTTGGTATAGAAATCCATCATTATACGAGTAAGAGGTTGCTTGGTTTATCTCAGAGGACTTATATTAGTAGGATTCTAGAAAGGTTTGGAATGTCGAGCTGCTCATTAAGTGAAGTGTCAATTGTTAAGGATGATAAATTCAATAAATTTTAATATTTTAGGAATGAGATTGAGAGTATTCTAGGAATGAGATTGAGAAAAATCAGATAAAGGATATACCCTATGCATTTATAATGGATAGTCTGATGTATGCTCAAGTATGTACTCATCCTGATTATTGGATGTATGCCTTAGAAGTCAATCTTGGTTGATACATATCATATTTCTAGAACATAATTTTGTACTTAATGGGCATTTATATTTTTATTGATATTTTATATGTCTATGAATCATCCAATGGATTAACAAGATGATAACACATATTCTCAAAGAATTGAGAATTTAAGACATGTGTCATTGATGGTTAATTCTTAAATTGCTCCTAGTCATAGGATTATCATGGGGATGATGATATATCTAGATAGACCAGTACACGGATCACTTTCTTCGGACAGATGGATCTCGAGTCTGCGGCGTAATAATACTGAAGCAAGAGTGCAGGTGATTGTTAGAGAATAACTAGCACTGAGCGTGACCAACACAAGAAGTCACATAGATGTCTGCTCACTCGTTAGTGACTTTCTCAATGCTGTAGTTGTATAACTAGTCCTTTGATCTGCGGTACTACAGCTGCTCGCAGTGAAGCTGCTGGAGTTTGACTATACATAAATATGGGTCTCAATGAGTCCTTGTAATAGATATTGGTGACAGTTGATCCACTATAAGAATAAGGTATACACATAGATGGGATCTATCGATCCTGGCAGAAGGGAGTAGTCTTATGAAATTTATGAAGCTGAGTCTTTAAATCTATGGCCATAGCAGTGTGATTAATAGAAAAAAATTTTCATAAAAATCATATATAGATTCAAGTTGATTGAATCTATCATATGACTGATGATGATGTTTGACAATTCATCCATGACCTGTCATCTTGTCGGGACTCACAATAGAGAGAGACTGTATCATATGTTAACTGCACCTAGAGATTCATCATCTTTTATTCTGCTGGATTGCCACTACATACTGCTAGGTGTTACTGGTGGATTGTGAGATCCATGAGCATCATCTTGATGATCGATGATCCTTGGTGGACAGAGTTGGAATGGTTCCAACCCATTGAAAAGAGTTTTAATGATATTGTGATAGGGATCATAATATATCTCACTATCAGACAAAATAGAACCTATGGGATCACACACAAAAAAATTTTTTGACTGATCAGATGGTTGAATTATGATTGTGAATCATGATAGGATTTAATTATCAATTTGATTGATGATTGATCCAATGCAAAAGTTGCATTAAGTAACTCGCTAAAGAGTTAGTGAGTTAAAGGAAGATTAATTAGCAATTGAATTACTAATTGACTCAATTTGATTGAGCTATGGGGCTTGCATCAAGTTTAATTAAATTAGATTTAATTTGACTTGACATGGGTTTGATTTGATCAACACTAATTGGGTTATGAGATAACTAAATTACATGGGAGAATGATTCCTCATTGAATTAGGATTTGAGTTTGACTCAATTTCTAATTAGATTAGGATCAAAATAAGAATATTTGAATTTCTATTTAGACTAAGAATTTTTATTTTCATGGGTGCACCAAATCTTAATTAGATTAGGATTAGATTGAGTTTGACTCAAGCACCAAGAGAGAATCCAAAAGGACTAGGACTCCTTCTCTAATTAGGTGACATCTAATCTAAATAGTTTGGACTTCAAATTAGATTTGATTTTCTATCTATTTAGATCTAACCAATTTCTAATATGATTAGAATTGGTTAAGATTTAATTTGGTTTAAATCAGTCACCTAAAAGAAGAGTCCCATGTGATTTAAATTCTTCCTTCCATGTGCCATAAAAGAGGTCCCATGCCACTCATATTTGGATGCCAAATTAGCCCTCGTCCTTCCTCCCTTTTTATGTGTAATAATCCATGGGAAATCCTCTTTCTTCCATGAGAAATCTGGGTGTAAAAGGAGTTGGGTTGGTGGCACAAAAAAATCAAGAGTCCAAGGAGAATAGGACTCTTATCTCCTAACCAAATTCTAACTACTCTTTGCCTATTTAAACCATAGGTCATATGGGATGGCTAATGGTTGATGTGATCAGTTTTGAGACACCATAAAATCAGGGGGCGTGCATGAGAAAAATAGAGAAGAGAAAGAGAGGACGCGGCATCTTCATGGCATGAGGTAATATGATATATATCCTTTCTTTCTTACACAATCAAAGGTTGGTTGTTAGGACATCTCTTCTCCTCTCTTTTATCCTGATTTAGATATGGGTTTCTCCTCTTCTCTTTGTCCAAAAATTAAATAAAATTTTTATATCTCTATTGTAGAGATTTGGTGCATAGGTTTTAGGAAAAAAAGAGAAGAAAGTATTCTTCTCATGATCTCTAGCGTAGAGATCAACATCCTCCTACTTCTTCTTCTTTTCTAAGAGTGTTTTGAGAGAAAAAAAATTTTCAACCATCAAGATGCGATCTTTACAAGAGAGCTAGTACTCTGATGAGATTAAAAAATTTTTGATCAGATCAGAGTCTTATGTGGATACTTGTAAAGGTCGGATGCTTGTGCGGCTATAAAGGACCTTCGAAAGATATCTATGATCGTCAGTTCGTGGTGAAGATTTATCCATACTAAGGTATGTTCTCTATTTATTTTTTTTTATTTGATTTTTGTATCTAAATCTTATCTCATATATGATGATCCTATTTATGATTTTAAGATTTGATCTTATACATGCTCAGATTAAATTAGATTTAATCTGAAAAATTTTAAATTTTGCTGCATACTCATTTTAAAAAATTTTGTATGCATGAAATCATAAAAATCCAACGGTGGTATTAGAGCCACATCATATGCATGAGATTATGATTTAGATTTAAAATCTGTAAAGAAAAATTTTAGATCTGAAAGTTTTTGATATCGTTCTGACATAAGGTTGCCCTGGTATAACTTGTTATGCTGTATGGTTGTCCCAGAATGATATTAAAATTTTTATATAAATAAAATTTTAGATCTAATTTTTTAGCATATATGTGATATATATTTTGTTATTTAGATCTGAAAAGAGTTTCGAGATCTTTTTGATTTGTATATATGATATATGAAAGCATGTTTAGGGTTGAAATTTATTTCTATAATCTGAACTTATTCATGTATATGATATATGTTTATATGTATGATCTGAAATTATTTCAAGATCAAAACATATTTTTCATGCAAAAAATTTAGATCTGAAAATTTAGATTTAAGATCTAAAATTAGTATTTGTGCATGAAGAATTGATCATGGGTAGATCAAATTAGGTCTTGTAATTGGATTACATTTAGGATTTCTGATTTGATCATATTGGGTCTGAATCGATTTAGCAATTTGATCAAATCGAGTCAAGTATTGATTAGGGTGAGGTCAATAGAGCATAAGATCATACAATTATTGTTAATCAAATCGATTAACACCCACATGTAGAATCGTTTAACCTAAGGACCTAATTTGGCTCTATGGCTCGAATCTGATTCACCTAAGCTAACCTATTTGGATCAATTATGCAATTGATGTCTAAAGTAAGTAATTGAAAGGTGGTTATTTAATTAGTTCTGTTCGCTGATCTGATCAATTTATTGGTGTCTAAGAAAAGCAATAGGAGGATCCCCATCAATCCCTACTTACCTAACCAATTTGGAAGATTGAGTCTCAAATATAGTTGCTTGACGGTTTGATTTAGCCCATGCCAATTAGATCAGTCATGTGATGATTGATTAGATAAAATCTAAATTCAAATCTCTCCATAAATATTAAGTCCAATGGTCTTTCACTGTTGTAGATGTGCGGACGTACTACTGGTGTTGATTGTTTTCAACTGGTCACAGTAGTTCAGTTGCATCAGAAACACACAACCACTCTATTAGCAAAGAGTTACTTTAGGATAAAGATAGGATTGGGCCTAATAACTATTAGGTGAGGGACTCAATGACGGCTTTGCACCTGCTTGTGAATGGTGAGTCTGACTTAACTAAGGAGTGCGGGCAATAACTGTTAGGTGAGCCCACATGACTTAGAGACTAAGTAGCTATAACATGCTTAGAGAAGTATCTGGGTAAAGAGTTGTCCATACATCGATGTTCATTCATGTTATCAATAACTGTTAGGTGAGGTGCACGATATCGATGGGACCGCAGCACCCACTAGAAACTCAGTTGTCGCGTTAGGATTTTCGTTTCTCCACCCGAAGAGTGTGGAAGATCTGATAAAATAGTGAGAGTCTTTTTGCATCTAAAAATTTTTAGAATAAATTATAAAAAAAGTACAAACATCTAATTAGAATTTTTACTCTCTGTTATTTATTATGTTAGCTTCCAACCCTCTAGCTCAAATCCTATATATTAATCGATTAACCAAAATCGATTACATAGACCAGCTTACAAACTTAAGAATTATTCTTAATTTTAAAAAATTAAGTAATATTCTCTACTAGATTATTCTGATGTTAACAACCTGTCCAATCTAAAGTCAACGAGCTATACTTGATGAATGGATGGATAATGACAATAAAGATAGGTGCTATATGTTGAAGTCTATGTTAGATGAACTCCAACATATGCATGAGCATATGTTCACTGCCAATGACACATTGATTCATCTACAAGTATTGTGAGATTATCAGAGTCACACAGTGCATCTAATGCATGATGGGCAGTCAGTCTATGATCGTTATTTGATAATGATCAAAGACATTAAGGAGCTTAAAATGCTCGACATGATCATGCATAAGGAATTACTTGTGGATTTGATCCTGTGATCCATGTTTAATTTATATGGGTAGTTTATGGTAAACTACCATATGAATGAATATCTTGGCATCTTATCTGAATTGGTCAAAGATTGGTAACAAAAGAACCTTAAAGAGTTCAGAGGTAAATACCTGGAGAGCCTAAAGAAACAAAGACACGCTTAGAGTAGGTATGTCTAAATTGCTCAATACTATCCTTACGATTTTTTTTCTCCCAGTTGAGTTTTAGACTCTAGTAATTTTTATGCATAGAGTCTATGGGAAGGCAGAGGGCTGAGGAAGTAACCCTTAAATTGGCAATAGGGTATTAGTTGCTGCTGTGCCCATGGGGATCTATCTTTTGTGATCATCATTTAGATTTAGTCTTTATCATTTGCATGGTGATACATGTGTGAAGTTAATTGAGCAAGCAGTGAATGCCATTGGATCTGAGAGATTCAGAGTTGAGATAAATCTTAAGTATATGTGGAACCTTAGGCTAAGTTATATTACAGGAGAAATGATTAATAAACTGAAGAAATATGGATCTTTGGGCTCATTGACTATTGAGTCATATCTAGTTCGTGCATCATCTCTTTGAGAAAATATGATCAAGCTACTCTTGTGGGACAAGAGAAAAAAGATCACTGAGATACTTATCCTTGTACATATTTGATATGTGTAGCCCATGTGATGTGCTAACAAAAAAAGTTGTCTCTACTTCGTTATCTTTACCGATGATCAGTCATGGTATAGGTAAGTATATGAGATACAAATCTGAAATTTTTGAAAGGTTCAAAGAATTCAGATATAAAGTAGAGAAGTAAATCAAAAAATTCTTAAAGGTATTTTGATCGGATCGAAGATGCAATACCAATGAAAGAAATTTCTCGGTTATCTCATAAAATGACAGTTTTATATTGGACTGCTCTTAGTACATTTCAGCTCAATGAGATAATTAAGAAGAGTTATGGGATTATATGTGATATGGTCTAGTCCATGATAGAATTCACTGATTTATTTTATTTTTTTAGGGACATACTTTATTTTTATGAAATTGGATTCTATCTAAATCTGTTCATACCACATCGTATGAGATATGACATGGTGAGAACTGAATCTTGATTATTTTGAGATCCAAGGATGTCCGACCTATGTCAAGGAGAGCAGGTGGATAAGTTAGAGAATAGGTCTATAAAGCTCATCCTAAAAGAGTTTGGGATACTACTTTCTGATAAGATCACAATGTGATTGTGACCCAACATGCTATCTTCTTAAAAATTGTTTAACCAAGATGAAGCAATAGGAGAAAAGTTAAGCTCGAAGAGAGTATCTCTGAAAAGCAGTGAGTTATAGGACCTAAAGAACCTATTCTTGATGAGCCAGTAGATGTATATTCCTCCTCCACCTCGTACATATAGTAGGATCTCCCATCCTCTCAAAAGGTGCTTGTGTATGCTTAATAGAAGATGTAGAGAAAATTATTTCTCATGGGAGTAGGGAACATAGAGATGATCCCAAAACCTACAACAAGACGATGTAAGATATCGACTCTAAGAAAAGGATGTGAATTAGCTTTCCTGACTAGATATCTTTTGAAGATTTCTGTATGGAATAGCTTATGAATTTTACTTCTTGTGATAGGAGATCACAAAGTCTGTAATAATCTTGGAGTTGGAATATTTATTTTGATGATATGATCAAATTATTTGATCAAATATGAGGAATTATATATTTTCAAAAGGATCAGTGGGAGTATCCAATACTGACATCGATTAAAATATCATTGAATATAGAATTCTTCATAAAAGACATAAAGCAAGTGTCCTAAAGATCTATAGAGATAGATGCAATTGGATGCTTGTATTTTCACAGATAAAGTACAGAGAGTAGATGCTGAAAGAATTCAGCATAGAAATCTTGGAGAGGGATCTGCTATTCTTTTGGGTATATATGTATGCCATATAATGTACTTGAACTGATATAGTTAATACTGTGAATCTCACGAGTAGATATCAGTTGTATCCATGTTGAGAATGCTAGATTACTGTGAAAACATCCTTAAATACTTAAGAAAAACTAAGGATTTATTCTTAATTTTAAGAAGGATCAAAGTTAGGAGTGGGAGGATACACCAATTCAGATTTTATATCTGTCATTGATGGTAGAATGTCTACGTCATGGGGTGTATTCCTGTATCGATATTTTGGAAGGATTCCAAATAATCGATCGATGAAAATTGAGTATACTATAGATATGTAATATACATTCTGGTTCTAATATTAGTTATAGAATTGGATGTCATGCCATCAGATACCGTGACACTATACTGCAAAGATAATGGCACCATAGCCCTTGCTAAGAAGCCTAGGTTTCACTAGATATCCCAGTACATAGAGCAGCAGAATACGCGACTACTTCAAATAGAAATATATAGAGGTGCAGAGAGCAAACTCCACATGTGATGTGGTTCACCTACTGGTAAGTCACTTAGCTAGCCAGAGACTAAAGCCTGTTTTATGTAGACGGGGCTTGGTACATAGCAGATTGGCTTCGGTGCAAGTGAGAGATTGTTGGATGTATGTCCTAGAAGTTAATCTTGGCTGATACATATTATATTTTTAGGACATGATTTTGTACTTAATGGATATTTATATTTTTATTCATATTTTATGTGTCCATGAATTATCCAAGAGATTAACAAGATGATGGCACATATTCTTAAAGAGTTGAGAATTTGAGACATGTATCATTGATGGTTAATTCCTAAATTGCTCCTGATCATAGGATTATCATGGAGATGATGATTGATCTAGATAGATCAGTGTACGAATCACTTCTTTCAGATAGATGGATCTCGAGTCTGCGGTGTAGGGACACTAGAGCGAGAGTGCAGGTGGTTGTTAGAGAACAACTAGCACTGAGTGTGACCAACACGAGAAATTATATGGATGTCTGCTCACTCGTTAGTGATTTTCTCAATACTGTAGTTGTATGACTGATCCTTTGACCTATGGTGCTACAGCTACTCGTAGTGAGGCTGCTGGAGTTTGACTACATATAAACATGGATCTCAATAAACCCTTATAGTAGATGTTGGTGATAGTTGGTCCACTGTAGGAGTAGGGTGTACACTTAGATGAGATCTATCGATTCTAACAGAAGGGAGTAGTCATATAAGATTTATGAAGCTGAGTCTTTAAGTCTATAGCCATAGTAGTATGATTAATGAAAAAGAATTTTCATAGAAATCACATATGAACTCGAGCTGATTGAATCTATCATATGACCGATGATGAGATTCGACGATTCATCCATGACCTACCATCTGATCGGAACTCACGATAGAGGGACTGTATCATAGATTAACTGTACCTAGAGGTTCATCATCTTTTATTCTGCTGGATTGTCACTACATACTGCTAGATGTCATTGGTGGATTGTGAGATCCACGAGCATCATCTTGATGATCAATGATTCTTGGTGGACAGAGTTGGAACGGTTCTAATCTATTAAAAAGAGTTTCAATGATATTGTGATAGGAATCACAATATATCTCACTACCAGACAGAATAGAATTTATGAGATCATACACAAAAGAGATTTTTGATTGATCAGATGGTTGAATTACGATTATGAATCGTGATAGAATTTAATTATCAATTTGATTGATGATTAATCCAATACAAAAATTGTATTAAGTAACTCGCTAAAGAGTTATGAGTTAAAGAAAGATTAATTAGTAATTAGATTGCTAATTAGCTCAATTTAATTAAACTATGGGGCTTGCATCAAGTCTAATTAAATTAAATTAAATTTAACTTGACATGGATTTGATTTGATCAATCCTAATTGGATTATGAGATAACCAAATTGCATGGATGAATGATTCCTAATTGAATTAAAATTTATATTTGACTCAATTCCTAATTAGAGTAGGATCTAAACAAGAATGTTTGAATTTCTATTTAGACTAGGAATTTTTATTTTCATTGGTGCATCAAATCTTAATTGGATTAGGATTAGATTGAGTTTGACTCAAGCACCAAGAGAGAGTCCAAAAGGACTAGGACTTCTTCTCTAATTAGGTGACATCTAATCTAAATAGTTCAGACTCTAAATCAGATTTGATTTTCTATCTATTTAGATCTAATCAATTTCTAATATGATTAGAATTAGTTAAGATTTAAATTAGTTTAAATCAGCTACAAAAAAGAAGAGTCCCATGTGATTTAAATTCTTCCTTCCATGCGCCACAAAAGAGGTCCCATGCCCACTCATATTTGGATGCCAAATTAGCCCACGTCCTTCCTCCCTTTTTACATGTAATAATCCATGGGAAATCTCCTTTCTTCCATGAGAAACCTGGGTGCAAAAGGAGTTGGGTTGGCGGCACAAAAAAATCAAGATTCCAAGGAAAATAGGGCTCTTATCTCCTAACCAAATTCAAACTACTCTTTGTTTATTTAAACCATGGATCATATGGGGTGGCTAATAACTGATGTGATCAGTTTTGAGATGCTATAAAACCAAGGGGTGTGTGAGAGAAAAATAGAGAAGAGAAAGAGAGGGCACGGCTTCTTCATGGCATGAGGTAATATGATATATATCCTTTCTTTCTTACACAACCAAAGGTTGGTTGTTAGGATATCTCCTCTTCTCTCTTTTATCCTGGTTTGGATATGGGTTTTTCCTTTTCTCTTTATCCAAAAATTGAATAAAATTTTTACATCTCTATTGTAGAGATTTGGTGCATGAATTTTAGGAAGAAAAGAGAAGAAGATCAATATCTTTCTACTTCTTCTTCTTCTCTAAGAGTGTCTTGAAAGAAAAAAAAATTTTCAACTATCAAGATGTAACTCTACAAGGAAGCTCGTATTTTGATGAGATCAAGAAGCTTCTGATCAGATCAGAGTCTCGTGTGGATATCCATAGAGGCTGGACGCTTGTGCGGCTATAAGAGACCTTCGAAAGATATCCATGATCATCAATTCATGATGAAAATTGATCCATGCCAAGGTATGTTCTTTATTTATTTTTTTCTATTTGATTTATGTATCTGAATTCTATCTCACATATGATGATTCTGTTTAAAATTTTAAAATTTGATCTAAAAAATTTTAAATTCTGCTGCATACTCATTTTAAAAAATTTTATATGCATGAAATCATAAAAATTCAACACTGATATTAGTTTTGCTTTGAGAATGCTTGGTAGATATCAGAGTAATCCAGATATGAACTATTGAAAAGCTGCTAAGAAGGTGATACGCTTTCTTTAAGGGACTAAACATTTGTGCACTCATCGGATCATTTTCAAAATTTTGATTCAGGACTATTATTTTTTAAAAATTAAAATATTTTATTTTTTAAAGTAAAATATTTTAAAAAAATTAATCAGTAATTTTAAGTGATAATATAGGCCAAATGGGAGAATGTTGGATTTGACTCTTAATGTGGCCTAATTATTTCTTAGTTAGGTGTAACTCATTAGATTAGTCACATATTTTGAATCAATTATAATAAATCTAATTAATTAAAGAGTTCTATTCTGAATCAAATCTAGACTGAAAATCAATTTTGATTAGAGTTAGTCTTTTGATGGGACAAGATAAGTGCAAGTATAAATATAGAGATGCCCTGGTCTCTTTTTCCAACTCTTAGAAGGGTGTGAACAATTCCTATCAATCATCAACATTAAGGAAGAGGGTGAGGTATGATCTTCTATAATTATTTTATTTTTTGTATGAATATCGAAGCACGATCCAGACATAAAAGATTAAAATTATCTAACAGTCTGTTGATGTGGTTGATTAATGTGTCTGATGATATAGTAAAATGAGGTGGCTAACTAATATATTTGATTATGTGAACTGTTGTGTCTTACTAGTAGCTAACATGACTCTCGCATTGTAATGACATAGCAAAATAGCTAATATAGCAAGTTTTACGGTGGGATGGATGATGACGTGGTAGGTAGGATGTCACGATAGATCAACAATGATGTGGCTGGATGATTTGTCGTATTTATGCTAACATGATAGTGACATGTTGGTTAATGTGGGTGCTTTAGATGTAGTTATAAAAAAAATATACAGAAGGTGATAGTTGTAGTGAGGGCTGGTATGCGGAGAAAAGGCAACTAAAGATTGATGATCCTGATAAATGGAGGCACCATGGAAGAGGCATAAGAGATTTTAAACTAGATGGTGAAAGAGCTAGAGGCAGCAAGTAAAATCGGAGATGAAAAGAAAAGGGCCAAATGATAATGAGAAGAGATGATAGAAGATCTAAGCTAAGGAGAAAATATTGGAGAGGAGCTACAGATCCATCAGAAAATAAAATATTTTTAGATGTTAATCTTTCAAAAAATAGAGACTCTACAGATCTACCATGGAATAAGGAATCTTCAAATGTTGATTCTCTAGAAAATAGAGGATTTATAGGGAAACAGATGATTTGCGAATCTACCAAAACATAGAAGATATTTGGGTGTTGATTCACTAAGGAACAAAAATTGATAGATCGCCAATGGGGGTCTTCAAGACTTCTAAACATGGCAACAATGACCATAGCAAAGATAGAAAAGATGGCAGCACCATATTAGATAATTGGTGGCTTTGATATTATATTAAAATATTTATGGAAGAAGAGAAAAATAAGAGAGAAAAGAGATAAAAAAAGACTTATATCTTTATTCCAACACATTCGGTATATCTCAGAGGTTATATATACTAGTATATAGATTTTATATATAAAATAAAATATAGATTGATTTATGATAATGCTAACAAAGAAAAATATTATGACTTGATACATGTAGTTATGTGATCCCCAAAATTATGCTACCAAGTAACATTAATGTTGGTGTAATATGATGTCAATTTAACAAAATAAATCATTGTTCCTATGACATAAGTTGAGTTGTCACATTAATTTTTATGAACAATCACATATATTAAAAATTTACATGAGATATACCTCATCACGTGCTAAGAGATACAACACCTAAGCATTGCTCCTAATGGCAATATTGATGCTGTTGGAACAACTTAAAAAATATTTTGCAAATAGTTAGAAGATTATATTATTATACCTTATGCATGATAAGTACATTAGTGTGTGTGAAAGCTTGCCATTGCTAAGGATTTGCATATGGTTAACCTTAGCTGTGTTTGAATGTTAGTTAGAGGGTGGACACAATAAGGTTGTCCAACTAACTACCCAAAGACCATACAAAAAAGATATGGATAATCTTATCTAGAATGGACCAAAAATGTAGATTACTAGTTAATGTTATTTCACTGGGAAAGCTGAAATAACTTTAACCATCCCTTTAGCCTCTATTTGTTCTACTGCTTTTACCCATTGTATGCATTTTTTACTGTTTCTTTATTATGATCCTTTCACTTTTTACAAAATGACATTAATGGTGGTAGTGTACCAACCAAAGAATAAATAACTTTATTAGCTCATGAGCTGGTTAGGAGGTTAATACTAAATGCTAAAATTATCCAAAAGCTAGTTAACTATTTAGCATCCAATGCAACCTTAGAGTTCAACTTTGTTGGAACCTTGGTTACTTGCTGGTATGTGATGATTGTATGATTTGAGAATTATAGAATATCCAATGAAATATTTTTTTCTAACCATTTTAGAAAAATGAATCTTATGATTCTTATATTGCATTAGCTAAGAATCAATTAATGGAAGAGCAAAAAATTTTGACTAGCATTAGATTCCTTCCCCCATTCAGGCGTAAAATAAAAGTGCTTGTAACCCATAATGTGAGCATAAAAACCTTGAAGGTTCTGAAACATTATTCATAATTAGAGGCTCTTAGCTAATACATCTAAAGAGACAACCCAAAATTGGAGAACTAAAAGTACACCCAAAAGTAGAGATTGTAAAAAAAAAATTGATATCTCTAAAATGGTTTGCTTTATTTGTATCAAGAAGGGCTATTTTGCAAGAAGCTACGGTATGCTAATAAGAAAGCGACACTTGAACCGTTTATATTGTTTTACTTATGTGTCTACCCTAAAACCTTTGTTAATGAAATGTGTTTTGATTGATCTTTGGACTTCATGGCAACTAGGCATATGACTCAAAATCTAGAGGGTTTTACTCATTTCCATCTCAATGCTTGGGAAAATTATAAGATTTACATGGAGAACAATGCTTTTGTGTATGTGTTAGGAGTTGGTTCTTATCAACTTTATATATATATATATATATATATATATATATATATATATATATATATATATATATAAATTGAGCTTTCAATGATGCTCAATAGTATTTTTTGCTTTATTGACATAAACATAAACTTAATTTCTATTTTCTACCTTTATAGAGATATTTTCAATGTTGCTGTGATTATTTGGTCTATTTTAAGTTTAATGGAGAGCTGGGACTAATCTATTTGACCGGTCTAGATTGATAATTAGCTAGGAAAAAAGGCACATACTTAGCATGTGCAATTAGTGAAGAAGACTCCCAATGGGATCTCCTTCTCTTCAAATTTGTCAAATGAGATCTGATAGTGAGATGAATTCCAATACCCTTCTGACTCTATTTAGAGTCTTTTCACTTCTCCTTCAATCCCCTCACTGTTGATCTTAACCTCTAAGTTAGAAAATCATGTTTGTACTCCCTTATTTTCTTCCTAATAGCTAGCTGCCACTAGCATTGTGGCCATGATCAAACATTAATTGCTGGAAGCTAGGTAAGAGCCCAGCATCTCTTGATTGACCTTCCTCCATCTTTGTAGTCTTTTTAGCCTAAATTTTAGTTAGACAATATCTTGTTTTCTCTATTTTTGAACATCCAACCCTCCTTTTTTTAGCCATTTTCATTACTAGCACTCATTGTTGAGATCTTTGTTTGATCTCTTGTGGCGACTTGCAGTCATGACTGGAGCCTCAGACATTGGGATGCCATGGATCTCAGCAATCATCCCTTGCTGAGATCCATTGCTATCAGCTACCATCCATGATAGCCGGTCATCGGTCTTCTAATCTCCAATCCTTACTAGGAGCCACCCACTCTCCTTCTCTTCCTAAATTAAAGAGAGAAGCTTCATTCTCTCATTCTCTCTCTTTGCTATTCTTTCTCTCTCTAACTTTTCTCTCTACATGAATTTTTCTTTCTACTCTCTTTAAGATTGTTGAATCTAACAAAAAACTCTTCTTAATGATTTTGATTGACCATGATAAAAAAGGTCCTAATCCATGACTGTTGGATGACATTTCGACCTCCACCCTAGTCAGATCGGGCACCGCTGCCAGCTTTTACCATCAATACTTTCTATAATATTATTTTCAAATAACATGATTTTTTATTTGTAGCTTATCAATTGAATAACTTAGATTAGACTGATTGAGATGTTGAGCACTACCATTTGGCTAGTCTTGTGAGTGTTGAGATTTAAGATTTTTACTCTTAAGATGATCATGGTAAAAGTCTGATAAAAAAAAATTTGAATATTAAACTATGACATGAATTTTTGGAATTAATTGAATTTATCTATTTATTTTGCTTGCAAGGTAAATAATGTAACTTTTTTTCTAGATTTATTAAAAATTATAAAATATTTTTTTATATTAAGTTATTCATGATTTATGAAATTTATGCATAATTTTTTGATTATTGAATATGCTTTTTTTCTAGAATGTTAAAATAATTCATAGTTGAATATATTGATTTTGATGTGGACTATGCCTAATTGATTTTGATGTCTCATGGTTCTATAGATCTTTCAGTTTGGGACATGAAATATATTTTTGAAAACAAAAGAGTTTTGATTCAAGATAAATTTGGACTCTCCACCAAACTATGTTTTGGTATCCTGTTAGTGAAAATTGTCTGTTGGTATTTTGATACCTTGCTAGTAGAGATTATATGGTGATATTATGATATCTTGCCAGTCATTGATACTTCAATATCCTATCAGTATAGATTATATACTGGTATTTTAATATCTTATCATTGGAGATTATATAGTGGTACTTTGGTTATTATCGAACTCCTTGAAATTTTGAAAGAAATTGGATTTATGGTTAGATTTGATTCGCTTGTATGATGTTTTGTCAATGCTATGTATATTTAGATTTAGATTTTTGAGTTGATGAATTAATATACTTATTTCTTATGAATTAATATTTTGTATTAGCTGATTTTTTTTGTTAAAGTATTTATTGTTTACTAGGTTGTCTAGCTTATTATATGATTTCTTACTTATTTTATAGATTCAGAGAACTTGTTTGATCGAAGATTTTGTTGTGGGAAAGTAGCTAGAAATAGAATTATAGCATATGTATTTCAGATTAAGATTTTATTTAAGTTAATGCAAGACTTTAAAATATTATTGGATATTTAGTTTTGATTTAATTATTTAAAGTAAAGTTTCAACATTAGTTATGTAAATTTATTTTCTAGTTATTTATGATATCATGATGTGCTTACCTTATATGATTATGAGGATAGTTGCTGATGAGCATGTGATGATTGCTATGATTTTTGTCTCATGATTTCAGATAGAGGGGGTGGCAATTAGATTTTCTGACTAGAGTTTAATTGAGGAAATAACTAATTATTGCTTGGGGTAGTGTTTATGAGAATTTATTTAGACTTTAAACTTCATATCAATTAAATTATTCTTTTTTTATTATTATCTATAAATGATTCTTCTATGATTTATGAACCTAGGTCAAATTGAAGGGAAAGAGGGAATGAAAAGTCTAGCAAGGGATGCATTTTCAGGATCTTCTAAATAGATAGACTACCGTCATGTGAATGTTGTATCTTTGATAAAGTCACTAAAAAATTTTTTGCTAATGCTTGCAGATCTAATGAGTTAGTTGGTCTCATCTATTTAGATATTTATGAACCTATATCTCCCATAAATTCAAACCATAGTGTTCCAAAAAGTTTAAAGTTGAAGTTAAAAAATAATTGGATCTAAAATTAAAACTTTGAGGATGGGATTGTGGGCCTTATGTAACCTAACCTAATTAGCAAATGTGTTTGATTCGGGGCCAAATTCATGATCTAATCAGCTAGCCAATTGGCATCAAGCTGGCCTTGGCTGAATCAATTGAGAAGTTTGCAACCCTAGCATCATCGATAAAAATCATTTATAGATTAGATCAGGATACTATTTTAGCCATTGCTAGTAAATTTTTTAGCAATACTATAATAAAAAAAGTTAAAGCTAGATTAACTCCATATGATGAAAGAATTATGAATATCACCTTTAAAAAACAAACTCAATGATGATATCTTCCAATTAATGTGATTTCTTGTAAAGGAGTAAACTCATGACTATCTATGAGCATATAAGGTACTCCCAAGTGAAATATGAGAATTGTAAAAAAATGAAAGAAGTGTGGGAAGGCAAAATTTGAAAGAGGTGATGGATTGTGGTAAAAATTTTGGAACCTTGAATTTAGGCACTTATGAGAAATGTGGATTGATCTTAAGATATTTTAATTCTACATGTTCATAATAACTAACTTTAAAATGATCTAGCATGTAGTGGATTCTAATGGGGATGGATCTTGCCCAATCTTCTCACTATGTTGTGATTTTTACATCAAGGACAAGATCATCATGAAATATAGCTCGAATCGGATTAAGAAATTTGTATTATTTTGCCAGAGAAAGCCCATGGTTCTACTTTTTTGTCCAAAAATATTATTTTTTTTGATACAACTGCCCAAAATATTGTTCAAAATAAATAATGTCAGTAAAAAAAGAATGTATGGAACAAAAGATTGAAAAGCACGGGCACAGTTATATAATGCTACTCGACTTGAAGGGATTCAGGTATGATTTTATGACATACATCAGTAGATATGATTTTTCATGACATATAGAAGTAAATACTGCTCAAAATAAATCCAAAACCCATTCTCAATCGTTATAACGTTACGTCCTCCTTTTTCAAAGCCTCTTCTAACCTTTATATGATCAGCTGACACGTGTACTAGGTTATATGATCTTCGGTATCAGTATCGTTATCGTATCCCGTTTTGTACCGGTATCGTGTACCCCCCGAAAATCGGGCTCTAAAGGCCTGCCACCCCGCGGCCTCGCGCGCCAACGAATGATCACCTCCTTTGGTTTTGTTCGCGCATGGAACCTGCGTCGCAGCTCCGGCTCTTTCGACGATGACCCTCTCCTGCGCCAATGGCCATCTCTCGAGAAGCCGTCTCCTCCCCTCTCTCTCCTCCTCCTTTTCTCGCCTACAAACCCTAGTCTTCGAACTCCAGGTTCTCTCCTCCTCCCTTCTCGTTGTATCCCTCTGTGGAATTTCTTCGAACATCTCTGAGATCTTTTCGCCCCCTTTTTTTTTCTTAAATAATAATTTCATTCATTTATTTTTTTTATAGAGGTGGAAGCACACCTTCGTGGGGGAAAGCCTGAGAAATTCTATTCGAGACACTGATTCGAAGTCTCCGCTAAAACTAGGTACTCTTTCTTGAATTCTTGTATCAATTTTTTTTTCGCGCCAAAAGTGAAGGATGAGAGAACTCGCTTTGATTTCTTCTTTAGCTGTTAGTCCTCGGAAGAGTTATGTGATTGGAAAAGAAAGCTTTGATTTTAATTAATATTGATTTAATTAGTTCTTAGATTGGGGATCTTTGTTGGATTGGTTGGAGATCAGCAGTTGTTTAGAAGCTAATATCTACATCATCTACCTTGCCCGGATGCATCACATTGGTGCATCGTTTGTTTCTTTGATCCGTTCCGAAAAATTAGCTTATAATCTTGGTCTGGGAAGTTCGCTTTGAGCTTCCTTCTAATGTGCGGTTTGTTATCCAACTTATATTCATTGACAACTGGATACTCTAGTGCCAATATATCATTAGTCTCTGCTTGGTAGCCTATTGCTACTTGCTTGCTTTTTGAACTCTTATGGATGTTGCTCTGTCATCCTTTCAGATTGCCTCATGGAATAAATCCACTGGAAAATTCTCATAAAGATACCTTCATGACTCAAATAAATATCCCGACTATTCTCCTCTGTTGATATATCAAGCTAAAACTATTCTTATTGTGTTTGTTGATAACATCAGAGTGCTGGCTTTGGAATGTGAACCATATTATCCAAGCATCATAAAATCTAAGAAATCCTAGCTCAAACTTAGCAGTCTTAAAAGAGGCAACCCATATTTCAGCATGTAAAGGACCAGCAGAGTCAAGCAAGCCTAAGCTTAAGCTTAGCATTGAGAGACAGAGAGAGAGAGAGGTGGGGGGGGGGGGGGGGGTGCCGGAATTTGGGGAGGAGAGTTGATTGGACATAGGGGGAGAGAGAGGGAAACCCTCAAATGAAACCTTCAAAAGGGAGGGAGGGAGGGGGGGGAGATGGGGGGACTTACTTGGGAGTGCTGGGGTTTGTTGGCAAGGGCAAGCTATCTTGAGAGGGTTTTCAAAGGGGTGTACAAGTGACTGCGAACCTTCAGGATGATTTTCAAAGCCGAATGACAGGTTGGGGGAGGGTTTTTATGGGTTGAGTTGTTGAACTGATCTGAGAGGCTGAACTATCCCATGTTGGCTTTGGTATGGTTGGTATAAGTAGAATAGCCCTGTTCGGGTAGGTTTGACAATCCATGGGGCTGGGCCTTATGTATGCCCTCACAAATTTACTACTTACATCTATTATATCCTTGCAAATTATTTCTTTTGGTATGTCTTCCCTTATTGAGTGAAGGTTATACTGGTAGAAAGAAATAATTTATAGGGGTATAGACAAAAAAGAAATAGTCTGTAAAGATGTGCACATAAATAGAAAATTAGCAAGGCAAGGGTATTCATGTAGTTTCCACTATTTATAAAGGTAGACACTCAAAAAGAAATAATAATGAGGGTATACACGTAAATAGCAAATTTGTAAGGGTATAATTACATTTGTAGATATTTATAAGAGTAACATGTAAAAAAACTAGAAACAATTATATTGATAATGTGGTGTGGTCCTATTGATTCCTTTCAATTGTAGAAGGAAGGATAGCAGCAAAAATCTATATAATTTTTATTCTGAAATTTATTTGTTTTAGTGGGCTCTCCCCTTTCTCTTCTTTGTCACCATAATATTTGTGTGATCGGAATAGAAGAAAAGGATTCATGCAGCCGACCCAACCAATCTAGGATTAAGGCTTAGTTGAGTTGAGTTATCACCAAAATGTTTGCGTAATGTCAACTTAGTGTCGTAATTCTCTTGTTGTCTCAAATAACCAATATTCTTATAACAAATAGCCATGCAAATTTATGGCATCGATGCCATATTGAATGGTAATGTTGTTTGCCTTGATTGTTTTGCTGTCTATGCCTCCGTGCAATTGGTATGTCTTGATATATGTCCAAGCCCAATGTTTCTGCTGGCTCATACCTACTTTAAGATCCTTTTTGGTCATGTCCTCATAACTTAAAATTTTGGGGATAGGATGAATCCATCTCTGAGACACAAACTTGCATGTGACACCTATACTTGAATGCATGTAACAGCTTGGAAAAATAGCTAGTTATTCACTGAATGATGGGAACTGTTCATGAAAAACTGCCTGAAGGTGGAGGACATCACAGAAGTTGGTTGGGGTCAGGCAAAGGGCAGGCTTAAGAGGTCATATTACTTACTAGATGTCGTGGGTTATGATGGTGTTGGTGAAGTCACTGTTGGAAATGCTACATGCTAGGAATAAGTGGTAATAATCAGCTTGATAAAGGTTCTTGATGTGGTGCAGATATGATAGGAAAAGAAGGTGAAGCTGTTTGGCATGTTGATTGGACAACTAAGGGGAAGGGTGGGTAAGGGGAAGGGAGTCTTTTTTGTTAATATCTGTTCATCAGAATATTTAGTGTTTTGAAGTTGGTCAAGGGTTATAGGGTTGTAAATGATACAAGAAATATCACCGCAAATGTTTATATTGCATCATATGAATGATTACTTTAATTGGACTATTCTTGCATCATCCACTGTATAACCTCTTGAGTGAACACAAAATATTAAGGTTTCCTATGATCAAAATATTTGGCAAAGGGAGCTTCTTCCCTCACCCACTCTTCTTTCTCTCACTAGCCCGTGCACATACTAGACAACTTCAACTTCGCCTCTAACCGATCTGCCATGTTGGGCACTGTTGTTGGTCCTGATGTCGCCTCTTCTCCTCTCCTTAGCCTTCAACCTTCCCATTAAAGCCGCCATCAGCATTGTTGCTCCCTGTAATAAAATGTATGGATGAAGCAATACTTACTTTCAAGCCCTTCTCACACCAAATAATCCCAGATCCTCTTGGCTTGTACTCGGTTCTCTCTTATAAGTTTGTCCTAATCCTTAGTGAACACTCAGATATTCTCTTAAAGATGGCATAGGAAGAGTCACACTTGACACTCTTGGTTCTTGAGCTCCCAATGCCCATGGGAGTTAGTGCATTGAAAACTTTATTAGATTGACCAGCTAGTACTTACCTATGTCACTCAGTGCTATCTTCTTGATGATTATGGCACATGATGCTACCTTCCTCATTTCCATTATCATGTACTCTTTGATGGGTAACATTCAAGGTCTGTGGTGTCTGCCTGGTTCTTAGATACCAAGGCTCTTCTGCAGCAAGCTCGGTTTGTGGGAGGCTGTGGTGTGATTTTTTTGATATGGAGCCAAGGGCGTGCTCTTGGGCATCTCAATAGTGGTAATGCACTGGAATATGCGAAACCAAGTGCCTATCTTGTTGCAACATCAGCAGATGAGCCTAACATGGCCCTGTAGGCAATGAACCACTACAAATAGGTGCCCCCACTTCTATAAGCTGCTTGTGTGGTGGCAGCCATTGAGGCCATCCTACTGATGTACTCTTAGTAGGAAACCGAGGAGAGTTGTTCATACACTAGAAAGCATGACACTGAGAAGCCCATAAGATTAGGCTTGTCTGGATTGGGTCTATTTTGAACCCAACACAGTTAGTTTGGATGGGCAATAATTTTAACTTGACAATTTGATTAATACCCAATCTGAATGACCCGGCTGAATAACCAGACCATACTTGAGCTTGGGTCGATTTGGTGGATAATAATCCAATGCAACAAGACTTTTATATTAATATGAGGTGAGCTTATATTTATTTAACCTTTATGCTTTTATTTAAGGTCCAACCTTAGATCTTTATCTAATGGTTGAACCGTATAGGGCTTAAAATGATCAGGGAGGAGTGCTGGAAATTCTTTGAGTTTGGTAGTGTTTTAGATTGGACACCTGGGCAGTCTTTGGATTGCTTTTTCTCATAAACGCTGAGTGAGTGAAATGGACTTTTCTGGGACTTTCATAATTCAGGTCAGATTTGAATCAGCCCTGATCTCTCATCCGATCAGATTGTGTCAGGCTTTCCATATTTCAGATCAGGTTTGGTGCCCCTTATCTGATCAGATTCCGACTTATCAAGAAGCCTATATAAGTAATTTTAAGAAAATTAAAAGATTGTTTCTGAGAAGATACTTAATTATTCTGTTACACATAAGAAGAAGGTATTTTAGGGGCAGAATTTGGAAATCAGGAAAACAGGAATTTGATTAGCTGGTAAGAAATGATGGAGAACACTTCTCATTAATTAAAATTCAGATCGTATAATCATTGTCCTCAGCTTATTTTTTAGTTAATTAATATATTATCCTTTTTTTCTATGGAATTAGGTCTCTTTGATCCCTCAACTTGGAGGACTGTGGATTCAAGGACTGTTGGTATTAGAAAGTCATTAATATCCTCTTCTACATTGCTGGTTCTGAGAATACTTCGAAGTAGAGGTGAATTTGCATCTCTTTAAGATTCACTTATGCAGACCTACATTTTTTAAATCTTTTAAGTTGGATTTACTAGCACTTTGAATGTCCAAGGATCTGTATTTTAAAATGATGTTATTCATTGCTATTTTGCTTATCCTGTCATTTTTGCTTTTGCTTTATAATGCTGAATCAGGAGAAATGATACTAGGATATGTCAATTTTGAGGACTAAGGATCATATTAGAATCAATGTCGATGTAGGTTCTATAAAACTAAATCTAAAACAATGGAACAAGCTTGTCATGTCTGTCTAAAATTTAACTCCATGATCATGTATGTTTCTTCATTATTTGTTTGCTGTCATATTTTCAAAACTGCTGAAATCATTTACCCATGAAAGTGATATTAAATTTATAATGTTGAAAAGCATTGCATTTTCGACCCAAGTAGTTTATATGCCGTAAAAGCAAATCATGCGACACTACCTCAACCTTCTATATCTGTTAGCCTGAAGACTGAGAAGATAACTGCATAAGTTATTACATTTGCAGGAAAAAAACCAAATTGGCCACAGATGCAAGCAGACACACGTGCACACAAGCATACACACTTACATATGTACATATAAATACATGAACACTTGCATAAATATGTACATATATATACATATATACATGCATGCATACATAGGTACATATATTACACACTTAAACACATACATACATGTATGGATGCCTCAACTTTTTATATCTCTCGGCCTGAATATTGAGAAGATAATTGCATCTGTTATTATGCTTGTACGGAAAAAAAAAAGCTGAATTTGCCATACAATTGTACATACATATGTACATATGTACACACACACACACAAGGCGCGTGTGCACATATGTACATGCATACATATACACACACATATATACATACATAAACATACAGACACGTGCATGCATGCACGCATACATACATACATACACATACATAAATACATCCATTCATACATAGACACATACACACACATACTACATACATACATACACACCCATCTATACATGCATACATTCACGCATACACACATACATATGAACAAAGTTTTGCATCCTTGTGGGAAGGGGGGCATCCTGATCATCGCATCTCGTTTCCATGAGAAAATGGGATCGGAACTCTGAAACCCATCCACATGGGGAGAGAAGAAGAAAGAGGAATAAAGGAAAGGAAGGAAAGATGAAAAAAAAGAAAAAAAATGAAGCCCCCTAATCATTCTATTCCATTTTCATGAGGAAACAGGACCGGGATGGGTTCGAAACTCCAAAACCCATCCACATAGGGAGAGAAGAAGAAAGAGGAATAAAGGAAAGGAAAGAAAGAATGTAGAAGAAAAGAAAGAAAATAAGAAAAGAAAGAAAAAAAGAGAAAAAAGAAAGAAAGGAAAAAGGAAGGCGAGAGATCGGGATTGCTGCTGGATGGGATGGGATGGGATAGTAGGGCGTCCCATTGCATGGAGAAACTGGGACATCTTCTCCCATGGGATTTAAAACCTTGCATACATACACAAATACGTACATACATACACACATACATATGTGCATGTATATGCACATACACATATATATATGTACACATATACATACACAGACAAACATACTCATACACATATACATACATACATACACATGCATATACATAAATACATTCATACATACACAGACACACATAAAGATACATTCATATACATACATACACATATACACACATACACAAATAAATGCACACGTATATATGCACATACATACACACAAATAAATGCATTCATACACATATACATGCATATGTACATGCATGTATGCATACACACATACATACATATACATACACACATGCACATACAAATAGACATACACACATGCACACACACACACATACATACACATACACACGTACATGTGCACATTCATACATATGCACATATGTACATAAGTTCACACACACACACAACATACACACACATACATAGACACACATGCACCCATACAAACAGATACATAGATACATACATACATACACACCCTTTCATTATCCTAGAATTGCCTTGTATTATGGAAGTAGTTGTAGAGATTTATTTTTCTGAGGTAGAATCCCTTTGAAACTAGAAACAACAAGGTACTTTAATGTAACATTTTTTATCCTTGCATTTCATAAAATTAAGAGAATAGACATTAAGGATTAATGGAAGAGGAGTCTTGTTAATGAACACCAGCTGCATATCACCATGAAGTTTTCTTAAAGGCCTTGAATTAATCACCCTAATGAAGTGGATGCCACCAAAAGTTGCATAGCACTATATTAAATTTATCTGTTTATCATAACTCAAACTAGTTTTATTGTAAATCCCTAGTACTATTTGAAACATCAAAACCATATATCTGTTAATTACTAATCAACGGACTTAGAACTCAAAGCACAAGTCACTCTTTTAAAAATTTGCTAACAACATTATTACTAACTTTAACCTGCTAGAAGTAAAACTTTGTGCTTGTAGAGTTCCAGCTTGCATGCAAGGTAGTCAAAGGCGAAAAGTACCCGTAAGACGCTTGGGGGGTTCTAGCGCCTTGAGGCGAGAAGTGCTGGAAAAGCGCTCGCTCGAGTGAAGTAAGGCATTAAAATTGAAAAAAAAAATAGAAAATATGATATATAAATAAATAACAACTAGAGATAACTATTGTAACATGAATTACCATATAATTAACAATTTAAGTATAAAACATATATAAAACAGTAAAATACCGAACTAGTTCAAGATAAAATATATGATAATAAGCCATAGGCAGCTTTAAGTTCATGAATGAAACAGAAAACATAATAGCTCTAAAGTTCATCAATAGAGTCTCATAAATAAAACAGAAAACATAAACAACCCTAAAGTGGAATCATATAAATGAAACAAAAAAAGATAAACAATCCTAAAGCCTAAAGTTCGTCAATGAAATCATCAGATTCAGTTTCACTTCCATAGTTGTCATCACTTTCATCTTCTCCTCCTTCAATGGATTTATATCCTTCAACATCTTCTTCTGTCTCATCTGAATCAGCCTCTATCTCTTCAATATTAGGAGCTGAATTTGATCCTTTTAGGTTTTTTATACTTTTCAGCCATTAAAAAAAAATAACCGTACAGTTCATTGAGGCGTCAAAGGCAAGTGACTCGCCTCACTGAGAAAGGTCCTAAAAGGCGCCAAAGGCATGTGCTTGAGTGAAGGAGCATCGTCTGAAGCATCAAGGGGCGATGACCCCTTCTGGCGCCTCGCCTGAGCGCTTGAGGCGTGCCTTTTGGCACCTTTGACATCATTGCTTGCATGTTATTTTCAGGTTGGAGAACTGCAACTTTTTTGGGTCATCATACCTTGTTTGAACTATAATTTGAGTAACTAAGATGCTTTTAAAATGCAATTTAGGCCTTTCTTGTAAGGCTGATTGTTTATGCAATGTGCTGCTAATATGTAAACATCAGGGTTCACAATCTTGGTACTGGGTATCGTGTCAATACCTTATCGGTATAGTACGGTACTCATTCTGTATTAAAATATCTCTCTAATAATTTTTCTCAATTTCTTTCTCGATACACTTCGGTTAGGATCGGTTCAACTCAATACACCTCGATATGCCTCAGTACAGGGTGGTATAGGGCTTGTATCGACTTGCTGCTGAGTCTCGTATCGGTTTCCTAGTAATAAGCTATGGTATGCCCCGTATTGGGCGATATGGGGCAGTACGATAGAACATTAAACATAGTTTTGTGTTTCTATATGATGTTAATTAAGAATCTTGAGTTAATTTGTGTTGCTATTATTTAAATAGGTTGTCTAATATTAGCTTGCATGCAAATTACTTGAAAGTTTACAATGCTCCTCCAAAACAACAATCATGATGGTCATCAAGGATGATTAATACCCTACTTTTTTAGATTAATTGAAAACCATTTTTAATTATTTGATATTTTTTATATGCTAGCACTGGCAATTATAATGTCGTCTACATTACAAATGATTGAAGCAGTCTATCTTAGTTTGTTGTTTGTGAATCTTGTTATAGACTTGCATATCTCTCTATGCCAGCGTGGACCAAGTATCGTTGTGGTACAACGAATGTGTGTGGTGTGCAAGGCAACTAATACATTGATGTCTGGTTAACCACACAGTTTAGAAACATGTTATAAAAAATTACCAGTCCTATGAAGTAAAAAGCAAGGAACAGTCCAAAAGAATCTTGTGGATTGTACCTTTTTGAAAATAGTCACATTTACTAATGTCCTAAATTGAGGAGCTCATAGGTGCAAGTTTATGAAGATGCCATCCTTTATTATTTGTCACTAATTGTTGGATAAATGAGCTGAAATCTGACTAAAATTGGTTCTTGTTTCTAAGATTTTATATCTTGTTGGATGAGGTGTTTTGGTATCTCCATGGGATGGGATGCCTCGCTATCCCATCTGGTCATGCATTCCGATAGATATCCTCTATTTCTCTCCCCTTCTTTTATTTTTTTTTTCTTTTTTCACTTCTTTTCTTTCTTTTTCTTCGACATTCTTTTCTTTTCTTTCCTTTTTCTTTCTTTTCTTATCCATTTCTTTCTGTTTTCTGTTTTCTTTTTTCTTATTCTTTCTCTTTCCTTTCTTCCTTTTTTTTTGTTCTCTCTTCTTTTCTTTTCCTTCTCCCTTTCTTTCTTTCATTTTTTTCCTCTTGTTCTTTCCTTTCAATTTTTCCCTCTTTTCATCTTCTTTTCTTTTTTTTCCTCTTTCTTCTTCTCTCTTTGCATGGATGTGTCTCATAGTTCTGACCCCATCCTAGTCTTGTTTTCTCATAAAAATGAGGATGGGACGATGCCTTACGGAGACATAAAACCTTGCTTGTTTTATTAATATTTGATTTATTCTTTTTGTATAGGAATAAAAGTTATTCTTTTATTTTGTGAAAAATCTAAGGAGTTAATATTTGTGATAAAAAAAGAATAAATATAAAAAATTGAAAATAAATCATAGTTTCAAGGAATTACTAAAATGAAAATTGATCTATTAGATTTGAGCTTTGATATTGTTGAGGTGTTGGTGTTCCTTTAATTGGGTTCATTTGGAATAGAAGCTTGGTGATGTTACTTGCTGGTGTCGAAATCCGAACTGAGGTTGAGGTCGGTTGGGTGGCTGGTGGTCGAGGTGAAAGATGCCTTGGATAACTGGAGTTGGCCCCTGCAAACAGAAGTCCTTGACTGGAAGTGTTTCCACTGAGGATCCTCCGACGCTTAAGTCAGTGGACTATTGGAGAATAGAAGGAGAGAGATAGGAAGGTGATTTTTTTGGGTGTGGACTCGAGACTTAGGATCCCTTGCTTCTCTCTATTTATAGAGTAGTGGCTTTTCTCGCGGAGGGAGGTGGCTGTTGTTGGAAGGTTCGCGCAAATTGCACAGATGGAGATAGATGTAGAGTGGGCAAGTTGTAGCCTAAATATCGACTAGCCTTTTTTTGTGCAGTTATGGATGCCTTATCTGGCTCACTGTAGTCGAGGGGATACGGTTGCTTCCTAAAATCAGCAATCGACCAATTTGATCTACACTCTTCGGTGTCGGTTAAGGTGATGAGGTCGGTGAGATGGTCGGGTCGGCCAGGACCGAGGAGCTCGGGTTGGTCGAAGTGGCCAGGTCGGCCGAGGATATCAAGTCGGCCCAGACCTAGGTTGAGCCTAAGCACGTCCAAGATTCGAGTCGAGAGCTCTCTGGTCGAGGGCAAGGTGATGCAGTCTATCGATACAAACACACCATTTTTCATTGGCCTTTTTGATGAGGACCACGTTCGCCAGCCATTCGGGATAGCTAACCTCTCGAATGAAGCTGGCCTTTGAGAGTTTGTCCACTTCATCTTTGATTGCCTTTTGCCACTCCGAGGCGAAGCTCCTTTTCTTCTATCTAATCGATCGATGCTCTCGGTCCATATTCAACCAATGCATCGTGACGTCGGGGTCTATACTTAGCATACCTGAAGCTGACTAGATAAAGACATTCGATCAAAGAAATGATGCAAGACGATGCCAGGTTGCTCCATCCAGGTGCGAACCAACCTAAACTTTCCTGGTTGGGTCAGCTTCCTCCAATGGTATTGGGAGGAAGTCTTTAACCGGCTTCCCCTACTACTTTGTCAGTTCATCCCGAATGTCCAATCCTTCGATGTGCAGGGGTTTTGAGGAGTACTTCCTTTGCAGGTTAGCCATGTAGTACTGTCTCGCCAATGCTTGGTCTTTTTATACCTTCTCGATCCCGTTTTGCATTGGAAACCTTATCAACAAATGATAGGTGGATACTATGGCTCGGAGTGTGTTCAACCCTGATCAGCCCAGTATAGCGTTGTAGACTGATGGGACCTTCCCGACCAGAAAACTGAGTTGAACGGTTGACTGCTGTAGTGCTTGGCCTATGATCATAGGTAAGGTGATGACCCTTAATATGGGGACAGTAGTTCTAGAAAAGCTAATAAAGGGTGAGTCAAGTCTTCCTAGCCTGTCTTGGGACAACCATATTCTTAAGGAGGCATCGTAAAATAAGACATCTATGGAATTTTCATTATCAATCGGAACTCGACGTACATCATAGTTTGCAACTATTTAAGGACATTATAACCACATCATCATGCGGGGATTGTATTCCTTGGAGGTTGACACTAAAGAAGGCAACCACACCCTCCATCTTTTGTCCCTTTGAAGTGTCCTCCTTGGATTTGTTATGGCTTCTATCCGAATTATCGACTTGCCTCCCAAAGATGGTGTTGATGATGTCTGCCGAAGGTCCATTTTTTGGGTTTCTTTCGGGTTGTTGAGGCTCGGCTTGAGCATCATTCTGGTTCGGTCATCCATCCACATATCGTCGGAGCTGCCCTTATTTGATGAGTGCCTCGATCTTGTCTTGTAGTTGCATGCAATCCTCTATGTCATGGCCGTGGTCGGGGTGATACTGGCAATACTTTTTTGCATTGCGCCTGTAGGTCAGGGTCGGCATCCTCCTAGATGGTGGCAAATTGTTTGGCCCTCTATCTCCATGAGTATTTGGGCTCGAGGTGCATTGAGAGTGTAGATCCTATACTTTCGAGGTGGTGTTCAGGATCGACGATTCTAAGGTGGTGTTTTGGATCGATTGTTACGAGGAGTTCTCGACTTGCATGACCTCCTCCCACTTCGTGCCTTGGCTCGATCCTCTTATCTTCACAGCTTCCCTTCTTCTCAGGGAGTTTCGTGCCTGGCAACTTCTTATGTTGCTCCGTGGCCTCCTCAACATTTGCATACTTTTCCGCCCGAACCAGCATTTTGGCAAAGTCCTACGGGTATGTTTTCTCCAGGGAGAAGGGGATTTGGTTCTTGCGAAGTTTGCCTTTGAGAGCGAATATGGCAATTGACTGGTCCAGATCTTTTGGACCTCCAAAGTGGCTGCATTGAAGCGGTTCACATAGTCTTGGAGGGACTCGCCTTCCCTATACTTGATGTTGATGAGTGAATTAGAATCGCCCCGCTGTCTCCAGCTACTCACGAAGTGTGCTGTGAACACCCCATGGGGTTGTTTGAAGGAGTCAATTGAGCCTGGCTGAAGGCTCGAGTACCAATATCGGACTGCTTTCCAGAGAATTGAGGGGAAAGCCCTATAGAGAATTGAAACTCAGCACTCTCTAGATGGTCAATGGGGTCGGTGGTTCCGTCGTAAGGCTCCAGTTGCGGCGTCTTGATCAAGGTGGGACTAGCTTGTCCGTGATTTTCTTGGTGAACGACGGCTTAGCATTGAATCACCGTTATGGGGTTGAGTTCGATCTTGCAGCACCTTGAGTCATCAGTGCATCTTTTGGCATCTCTGGTCTGCTTTGGCATCTCGGATGGTTTGATGATCTGAGTGCTGAGGTGAGGAGCAACCCGAACTAGTCTTTCTCGAACCTCGAGGGTGGCGAGCACTTGCGGTGATCGCGATTAGGGCTCTCGAGGTGGCCATGGCGGCTGGGTTGCCCCTATCATGAGTTGCGAGAGGGAGATTGCCAATCTGGAGGCTGAATCAGAGCTTGTTGTGGTGCGTGGGGGGATGGTTGAGTGGGAGCCATTTGCTGCATCCCCTGCATTGCAGCGGTTAGGGTTTGTACTTGCAAAACGAGTACGTTGAATTATTCTTAAGTCACCGTTGGTGCCTGCTAGGGTAGAGGCGGCACTTCAGCATTATTGGGCATCGTGGGTTCTGGTAGAGCATCGTTGGATCAGCTTGAAGCATTTGATGCTTTTTTTCTTGATCTCATGGTGATCAGGATAGATCTCTCTCCCAAGTTGCAGCAGTAGACCCTTCCTCCAACGCGCCAATCTGTTGCTGCCCAAATCCGACCTGAGGTTGAGGTCGGCTGGTAGCTGGTGGCCGAGGTGAAAGACGATTTGGACAAATTGGAGTTGGCCCTGCAAACAGAAGTCCTTGATCGGAAGTGTTTCCAGTGGAGATCCTCCGACGCTCAAGTCAGTGGACTATTGGAAAATAGAAGGAGAGTGACCGGAAGAAAGAGTGATTTTTTTGGGTGTGGACTCGAGACTTACCTGGCGTCCCCTGCTCCCCTCTATTTATAGAGTAGTAGCCTTTTTTGTGGAGGGAGGCGGTCATTACTAGAAGGTTCGCGCGAATTGCATGGGTGGAGATCTTGCTCCGCATCTTGGATATGAAGCTGACAAGCTATAGCCTAACTGTTGCATCAGCCTTTTCCTGTATGGTTACCGATGCCTTATCTAGCTCATGGCGATCTGGGGATATGGTTGCTTTCCAAAATTAGCAATTGCCAATTTGGTCTGAATTCCTTGGCGTTGCCCGAGGAGGTGAGGGTGGCCGAGATGGTCGGATCGGTCAGGATCGAGGAGCTTGAGTCAACCCAAGTGGCCAAATCAGCTGAGGACATCAGGTCGGCCTAGACCGATGCCGAGCTCGAGCATGTCCAAGATCCGAGCAGAGAGCTCCTTGGTTGAGGTCAAGGTGATGCAGCTATATCATTACTTAAGTCCAGTCATGGCATTTAATTTCTTCAAATGCTCGTTTGGTTGGGCGTAATTTAGCAAGGGGAAAACGGTCCCAGTATGATTACTATATTTGATATGAAAAGTGGATGAGATAGATGGTAAAATAAATGGTGGGTACCATACCTATTTTCCTAATAGAGGAGTTAAAACAAATAACATAGACATTAGATTACCAAGTGGAGGTAATCTGAAATTATCATTTCTTGACTGAATTGACCTCATTTGTATCATATCAATATTGTTTTAATCATGCTATATAATTAATATTAATTAATATATATTAATATTATACTAATTCATCATAAATATACTAATATAATTAATTATTAATAAATAAGTGGTGACAATTCTATCAAACATTTGTAATTAATAAATAATAATATATTAATATATAAATAATAATATATTTAATTAATAATATCAATAAATCTAGAATTGGATTTATTAGTAATTAATATATTTATTTATATACCAAAGCATGATAAAATTTATTTATAATGAGATATATATTTTTTAATATATGTATAATTAATTTAAAATTATTTATTAACTCATGTAAATATATTTCAATATTCGAATGGCCAACATTGACATCATTTATGTAAGTGGGCCATAAATGGCTAACAAATGAAATGAGAAAAATGTTTATTCAATGGCATTATTGGAAATTTGGCAGTATTACCGGCAAGATTACCTCCAACCAAATATAGTAATCTTTTTTCAGTAACATTTTCTGGAGTAATTTTTGTACCAATCAAATATGGTAAAATTTATTTTTTCTTGCAATCATTTTTCCAAATAAATGATTCCCAGAAATCTCAGATTATCCCATAATTTGATATAGCCCAACCAAACGAACCATGAGATGCTTCCTTTATCATTCAGTTTTTATTGAGAAAAAAGAGTGTATCCCCTCAAAATTAGATAGAAATCTTTTTGGAACTTTGGATATAGGATGGGCAGGATGTGGAATGTGCTTATTCACAGTAAACATAGAACGGCTTTGAGGGTGTTAGGAACGGGTCAACCTGCTATAAAGTAAGACAAAATGAAAAATAATTTGGTACTGAAATTAGTATTCTTTGCACATCCATGATTACTATATTGAGTACATCTGTGCATGCAGATGAGGAATAAACTATTAATGAGGTATGTTGCATGCAGGATTTGAATCCTATCTTGTTGGTGGGTGTGTGAGGGACTTGCTCTTGAAAAGAACACCAAAAGATTTTGATGTGATTACCACCGCTAGTCTTGAACAGGTTTTCCAAGCCCTTGGCTTCTTTGGAGATGCATCAAGAGGTTTTGATGTAATATGTTAATTCTTTTTTTCTTTTAAATTTGAGTTCAAGCATTACCTTTTCTTGCACAGATTACGAGGCAATTCCATAAATGTAGAATTATAGGGCGTCGTTTCCCAATATGCCAGGTTCATATTCTAGGATCCATTATTGAGGTTTGTGCATCTTCTAACATTGACAAACTTTATTATTTTTGTGTTTTAGAACCTTATTTAGTTGCCAGTTGGATTCTTGCTGCGCTAGGTTTCCAGCTTTGACGCGAGACAGAAAAATGTCAAAGAAAGAAGAGTACCCAATAGTTGTGCTGAGAAGGACTTTGTTCGCTGGAAAAATTGCATGGAAAGAGATTTCACAATTAATAGGTAATTTGTGTAATTTTGCTTTAGTTTCTGTTGAAAAAGTGTTCCACCAGATGTGTTTTACATACTAATTTTTTTTTCCTAATTTAACTCTGATGGATGGTTATCTGATAGCCATAGTTTACAGTTTTCTATTGACTGCAAAATTGATTTGTTATGATGTTGATTTTTTTTTTTGACAGTTTATTTTTTGACCCCTTTGACTGTACCATCTATGATTATGTTGGTGGAATAAAGGATATAAGGACATCTAAGGTGATTCTTCATTATCTATTGTATTGTTAATAGGCATGTAGAAGCTATATTAAGGCTTTCAAATTCATTTTTTTGGAATAAGATTGGTATCTTGTTTTGTTTGTATACCTGTATGATCAGGTGTGCACTGTAATTCCAGCTCATTTATCATTTAAAGAGGACTGTGGTATGTTCTAGTCTTGTGTAATTGCAAATTTTTCATTCTTATTAATATTCACAACTTGAGATAAGGGCTAAACTTATTTTTATTAGGAAAGCTGACAACTTCTATCAATGACAGCAAGAATTTTGCGTGGTTTGAGAATTGCTGCTCGTCTTGGTTTGCGATTTTCAAAGGAGACTGCAGATGCTATACAAGCTTATTCTTCTCACATCATAACACTGGACAAGGTACTTGCAGAAGGATTAGTAATTGGCCAAAGGATACTCCTCTTATTTATCACCTTTACATGGTTTCTTTAACACATATCAGCCTTTTTTTTCTTTAGGCAAGGTTGCTGATGGAATTGAATTTTATGCTGGCATATGGGGCTGCTGAGTCCTCAATTCGTTTACTTCAGAAGTTCAAACTTCTTGAAATCTTGCTTCCCTTTCATGTGAGTGGAAATGCAGTTACATCAAAATTTACTCAGTGTTGCAATTTGTCTATAACATTTTCAGTTGTATTGAAAATTTGTTTGGGCTTCAGGCAGCATATCTGGCTGATCAAACCAAGCAGCAATCTGATGAAAGCTCTGTTATGCTGATGGTAAGATGCTGTGTCCTGGGACATATTATCAAACTGAATTATTCATGTCTAAATTATATTTGACTTGCCATGAGTTGAATGATTCAATGCTAAACCTGTAGATCTTCTGGCTTATAATATGAACCATAGCAATAATGTTGTCTTTTGCGTTATGTTAATGTCTGACAATCAAAAACAATCTATAACCAGATCATAAGTTGATTTATGCTTTAAATCTCTTCGCTTACTGAAGAAAAAGATTTGGTTCTTGTAGTAATAGTAGTATTAAGCAGGCAAACCAAGTTATGTTTGTTATAGTTGGTGCTTTAACTTAGGTCATTTGAGTTTGTTGTCCAAGTATGATAAAAACTAGGGGAGTTGAACTAGGATTGGTAAATCCTTTATTCTTGTTCTTCAAGGATCCTTTGTCACAGGTGGGTGTGATCTAGGTGTAAATCCTAACACTGATAGATGCATTTTATTCCTAGTCCAGTGGAAGTAGGACCCCATCAACCTATGGATTTCTCTGCTATATCAGTGACTATTCTACTTTGTTGAATCATTATAATGCTCTGTAGAAACAATGGGTAATTCTTACTGTAAATTCTTTTTATGTATCTGCTGTTGCTACTGCTAGAATTTGTTATATGGACATTCTTAAACAAGAGTTCTTGAATGTTTGCTGTACAACCGTTGAAAACTTGCCTTGCTTTATGACATTGAAAGCTTCTTCAATTATTTCTTCAAATAGAGCATGGGCTTTTTTGCGAAAGAACTCAATGGTTGTGGCTTGAACAAATTTCAATCAAGTGTTTGGTAAATTCAAGAAGATTAGTGCCTAGACAGAGTGCAGACTAGCTCAAGTCCAAAAGTTGATGGCAACCTAACACTTGAAAAATTTAAGGATATATTAAAAGCTATTATACCTTTCTTTTTGGGAAAATTGCAAAATTCTCTTACAACTTAAAATGTTTCATGATAGATCCACAGCATTTGGATATTGAGTGTGAAGACCACAAATTTGAACTGCTCGAAATCTGAGACTTGTGGCCACCATAGCCAAATGAATCTAACATAAAAATTTAAATCATCATCAAAAATAGCTTATGTTTGAACTTTGAACAAATCATGAAGAAGATTGCATCTGTCACAAAAATTCCACTTACAAACCCAGACGTATTCCCTTACAAGCAGTACTGTTCCTTTCGGAATATCAAAAGAAATGAAATACTACATTTCCAGTTTTGTTCTGATATTCACTTGATTCGAAAAGCTAACCTCCACTTATTGAGTCTTCTTCTCTAGAAGGTCCACTTCCGTATTTATGAGACTGAAAAGATTAATTAGTGCAGTGAAGTGCAGCAAGCATATGATCCAAAGATTTTTTCTATTGAAATAAATAAATTTTTAAATGAAACATTATCAAATTATTACTTAAAGACCGAGTATAAATTCATTTAAAGCATTTTATAATAAATTTGGAATTAAAGAAATTGACAAGGAATAAAATAACATTAAAGGCTCAGAACGTACGTTTAATAAGAGTTCAATGATTCATGTATGATCAAAAATCGAGCAATTATCCAAAAATTGATGTGAGAAATCCAAATCATCTAATAAGAAAGGGAATGATAAAATGGTAAAATCATATTTGGCATTTTATTCTGAATTTTCAGATATTGTGACATTTTCCTACAAGGTTCACTTATTCCATAGATGTTGAGGCCACTCATTTCCTCATTGCTAATGTGAGCAAAGCACTTATACCCTTATCTATGATTCAAATGAGGTCACTTATCATCCTTGCTGCTGATGTGAGGCCACCCTTTATCTTTGAGGTCCGCTCATAACACTTGGCCAAGGGTCCATGTATCACCTAGGTAGTTGTTCCTCATCAATATTGAGTGAGGCCACTCATATGCCACCTGATTGGGGCCCAGAAAATTGCCCATTGGTAATCCAGATTAGGTCACAATACTGCAGAATTGGAGGTTCGTCATTGATGAATCGAGCGAGGCCACTAATATGCCACCTGGCTCTGGATCCACTCATCTTGGTGTTTTTTTTTTTTAAATTAATTTTTTTATTTTTTGAAAATGCTCACAAGAATCCGGTGAAACATTTATTAGAAAGTTTCAAAATTAAACACATGTGGTAAGAGGTTCTAGTGAGCAGAGAATATGAAGTCAAACATGAGACTGAAATATCAATTAGAGGACTCATGAAATTTCGTAGTTTCAAATAGAAACTAGAACATGATTTCATGGTAGCATGGGACCACTGGACAAGTCAAAATCATCATAATATGAACATCTTTAGAGATCAAATCTATTGTAGCGTCAAAAATTCAAGAAAATGCTAGGTTTCAAAGAGCGACTAGTGGTTTATGGTATCAAAACAATACTTTAACAAAAATGGATTTGATGAATTGATTTTCTCAAAATTCTGATGCAAAATCATACTTAGACTCCAGGTTTTCATACTTCATAGAATTTCATAGCCATTCATAAGCTTAAAACTGATTATGATTCAAAAACACATCAAATCCAAAGTTAAAAAGGTCTTGTAGTTACTTACAAGGGAAACTATAGATTGTGGGAAGGACCTTGCAGCTTAGAAGTTCGTAGTACACAAGCTTAAAACTGACTAAGAGATCCAAAAGTAACACTAACCAAATAAAAACTTAAATGAAAAGACATGGGGAATGCTACATATAGATTAAAACTAACAGAACCCCTAAAGCTTATTGTCCAAATTCATTCCTCCTCCTCTTCTTATCCTTCTTCTCCTTCTCCTTCCTTTTCTTGTCTTTTTACTTAGTTAGTCACCTTGCCTAGGCAAGACATGTTGGCTAAGCAAGTGGGACCCAAGAGGTGACTTACCTACTTAGATCAGCTGCCTAAGTGGGTCGGTTCCCTTGGTCACAATTAGATGTTGGTTGTTGACTCAGCAAGCTAAATACCAGCAAGGCCCTTAAAAATAATGCTACTTTAAATCTTCTTCAATTTTTTTTATTTCTATTTCTATTTACTTAAAATATTACATGTAAAAAGGAAGTATCCTCATTTGAGTTACAATACAAATACTTAGACATATTCCACTTACTTACAGATTGAACAAATCATGAAGAGGATTGCATCTGTCACAAAATTCCACTTACAAACTCAGACATGTTCCCTTACAAGTAGTACTATTCCTTTCGGAATACCAACAAGTAATGACATACAATGTCTCCGGTTTTGTTTCAATATTCACTTGATCTGAAAAGGCAACCTCCATTTATTGAGTCTTCTTGTCTAAGAGGTCCACTTCCTCATTAATGACATTAGAAAGACTAATAAGTGCAGTGAGGCGCAGTAAGCAACTTTACCATGGTCCAAAGATTTTTCTTTTATATTGAAAATAAATAACTTTTTAAATGAAACATTATCAAATCATCACTTAAAGACCAAGTATAAATTCATTTAAATCATTTTATAATAAATCTAGAAATCAAAGAATTTGACTAGGAATAAGATAACACATTAAAGGCTTGGAACGTAGGTTTAGTAACAATTCAATGATTCACATATAACCATAAATCGAACAGTTATCCAAAAATTTAGGTGAGAAATCTAAATCCTCTAAGGAAGAAATTGATATCTTGGAGCTCTGGCACACCAAACCCTTTTTGTCACAACCTAGGGCTAGTCTTTGCCAAGTTTTGAGTGCGACAATTATCATGGTGAATCAATTGCCTGAATTCAAGATAATTAATTTTTGTGGAAGCCTGTAATTCTGAATATAATGAGTCATGAAGTCATAAAGGCTACTTGATTTAATTGGATTTTAGATGTCGGTATGTATGTTGTACTTTAAATACATCTAATTGATTATATGTATCATATTTCACTCAAATATACTTCTTGTGCTACTTTAATTGCATTTTGTGATATAATTATGGTCTATTTAGGGTCAAGAAGCATCATTTAAGGTGTGCTGGGCAATAAAAACATAAAATCAGGCTTTTAACCCAAATAAAACATTAAAAGACATCAAGAAACATCAAATTAGAAGTAAAATAATTCAAAACATCAAAAATAGTTGATTGCATTTCATTAAATATTAAAAAATAAACAAAGTAGGCATGCCAATTTGATGACAGGCATGCCATGGTTTACCATGTGTCAGTATGGTTACTATGCCGAACCGGTGGTTGGCTGGTGCGGGTACTGCATCGCTTCCGCCAATGTTGCAACTTCATTATGTACTTGTTCATATATACATACATTTATAACATATATGTCTTATGTTTTTGGATTGGAGTTTTTATGCAACTTTATTATCACAAAGAATTATGAGCGTGGGTTCTTTGCGGTACCCGTGATGCACCACACCGTGCGGTGCATCGCACGCACCATCCATTGCACAATGGATGGCTGCACGCGTCCGTGCACAGTGTGCATCACATAGCCCTGCACCCGTTCGCAACACGATGGACAGTGCGCACGGTGCACCGCAAAGGATCCGCGCTCAAGAATTATATGCTTGTCAAATCTCTCTAATGCTATGGATTTTGTGTTCTACAGAAATTATTCTCCAATGTTGATAAATTACTTGCTGCTGAGCGCCCATCTAATTACTATTTATGGTGAGAAACTTTTAACTCACTAAATACTAATTATGTGACATTAATGTATATATATGGTACATACCTTTTTTATGTGTTGGTTGGTTGGTTTGGCACCCCCACGCACCCCCGCACCTGGGGGGTGTAGGGTGGAATTGAGAACTAGAATGGATAAAGTTCATGCCAATTCTGCTTTTACATTTGGTTGTTGCTCCAAACATTTTATCATTAGTGACCATAAGAACAACTATGCTACCACCATGGGTGTTTTAATCTGTGGATCCTATTATGTCTTCAAGTGCTATATCTTGAAACTTAATTTGAAAAAATTTTGCTCCTGTGATCTGCAAACATGAACTTATTTTATTCATGGTTATACTTCATAAAAGCTTCTATTGGGCTTGCTTAGGTAGCATTAAGAAGAACCTAAGTTTTATTTGTTATGGATTGAGTAGTCAGTTTTCTTGCTTAGTTTAAGTATATTGGTTGATACTTTTGTGCCTCATGATGAGTTGGTTTTGTGCTTCATAATGAGTTGGTTAATTATTAATCGATAATATTTGCATGCCATGTGATATTTTAGTTTTTCATGGTAAGAAAATTTAATTTAGGTTTCTGTTTGATAATTAGATTGCTCTAAGATCAGGTTAAAGATTTTATAATGTTACAAGATTGGGAATCTTAGGTCCTTGTTGTTAATATTGAATAATTAGAGTTCATACTTCATAGTATATAAGCATGTGCTTCTGCTAAGTTATGTATTTTACTTTCAGTTGCTTTTTTTTTTTTTTCACTACTTTAGTGAACATCTAGTACTTCATTCATTTTACTTTGGAAAAAAAGATCATTTTGTATCAAATATGGGTGTTTCAAACCCGGGGATTCTGATGACTTACTTTATACATGAAACCACCCAAATATCAGAACAAGCCTCAAACACATGCAGGCATAGTGAAAGAACAAATGCCAGCCATTGAGTCAAGAAGACAATATAAATAGCCTAACCAGAACAAACTCTACATTGAACTCATTCAAGATTCTGTTAGCCACTTAATTGTTATGTATCAGTGACCATAATAACTTCATGTCACTTTATGGCTGAGCCAAGAACCTCAGCAACTTATCCAGAGGTCCAAACCTCTTTTGGAGATATTAAGGTTTCTGTTTAGGTATACTTTTTTTCCAAAAGGCATTGTTAATTGAGAATTATTCCACACTTCATAACATGGTTTTCTCTTGAAGGTCTGTGTCAGCCACTACTTAACTTGCTTGGCCAATACCAATTTAGGACTACTGGAGGCTGGGTAGGGAAGGCAAGCCTGGAGATACTTCCTTCCATTTTATTGTTCCACACTTATTTTGTTTATTTAAGTCTGTTTATTTAAGTCAACCTATAAAAGCACAATTAAGCTCTAGTTTCATTTTCCCCCCTCTTTGCTTTAATTGTATTTCATTTTCTGTCATAGTATTAGTATGCTTTGTTTCTTGCATGTACCACTATTTTCTTTATTTTCAGTTTGCTTGTTCGAGACTTTGCTGCACACATTTTCCTTGTCTGTTAAATCTATTTTAAAGTTCTCTTGTATTTTAGGACAATATACAAGATGCAGATTTCATTTTGCTTCGTGAGAAAAAGCTAGAAAAATTGTAACTGTTCATAAAACTTAACCTTTATCATGCTATTTAGTTGTTTAGCTATATGGTCATGGAATTCTTTTATAGATTAATAAGACAATGATTACAGTAAGCTGTTGATATGCAGTTGTATTTTTCATATCGCCAGCACTTATGATTTAATGCTTCGAGATCTTTCATTGATGAATCACACATTGGAACCAGGCTAGGATTGTTGGCATTTCACCTGGCACTAGTAGAACATCCTCAAGATGCTTTAGTAGTTTGGACACTCTCCTCTATCTTGTACCACGGAACGTGGAGTAAAGCCACGGAGTTTGCAAGACAAAATGTTAAAGGTCATGATCAGTTTGTTCCTGAAATTCTAGAACCTTCTGAATCCAAATCAGATGAGCTACTCATGGAAGAAACCTATTGTCTAGCATCATTGATTAAATCTTCTGTGGATGCTTTAACCAGAATAGATGTTCTTCAGCAATCATTGACCAGATATCCGGAGTTTTTGCCATGTTTGGGACTGGTAAGTATAGATGATCATGCTGCTCTATGTTCTTTTGAAAAATCTTGTCCATGTGAGTTTTGTTTCTGAATGCACTAATGTGATCTTTCCATATGCATTCAAGTATTTTATATGTCATTGTGTTTATCTATAAATATATATTAATTTGGTGTGATCCTTCATAACATGCATTCTCTACCGGGTGGTGTTGGTAATTTATAGTATTATCCTTTTGCATCCGACATCTTGTTAAATATATTATTGTCCTGTCACCCATTGCTGGAATGTTCCATCTTTGTTTAAAGAATTGGGAATCCATCATTTTCTTTGTTCAACATTTTGCTTTGATTGGGATACATACAGAATCACTAGTTGTAGCATACATGCTTATGGATGTTTATCCAATAGAAGTACTGATTAATGAAGTAACAACATTAAAATAGAGAATACAAATAAAACATAAGGAACAAAAGTATGAATACTTTTTTTTTTAAATAGTTGCTCAAACATAACAGAATAACAGACACAGTGACATAGGCCCGTGGCATTCAAGACCGAAAATGGTGAAATTTCAATTCTTGACTTCTCATATTCTAATGCAAACACTATATTTGAATAAAGATTGATTTTCTGCAAATTAATTTGGAAGTTATAACCCTCCAGTAATGATTAGCTATTGATACATCATGATGTCTTCAGCAGTTTGTAGGTGATTTCCTTTACAGTATTTTGGTGAGTGAATCTTCAATGGAATTGTTGCTATAAAAATTCCCTCAGTCACCCTGTTAGTTCATTAAACCAATGCACATGAGGGTATTGGTGCTTTCTCAGGGGTTGGCGACACACGATGGAATGGTTGAATCATGATGGAGCAAGCAAGTGGCAATTTGGCATGAGTAACTTACATGGTGATTGAGCAGGGCTCTGTATTGTTTCTTATTCAATCAAAATAATTGAACCTATTTGATGCATGTTCAGAAGATGGGTAGGGCTTCAACAAGCACTAATTGTTGTTGCATAATTACTAAGAAAACCCAATCGATTCCATTCTTACGATTCATTTTACAGGTTGAGAGCAAATCTTATAATTGTATTTGGGTTGTAGACTCCAATGGATTGCTAAAAATGAGAGGATTCTGCAAGGCAGTAGTTATTTGCATGTGGGTAGAGTCCACTGGATTGCTAAAAGTGAGAAATTCTGCAAGAGGTTAGCTTTTTGCAGTAGGGATTAGGTCTGTAGTCTGGAGGGAAGATGCTTGCATATGGATGTGAGTTATGAATTTGATTGGACCCAAGAGCCTAGAGATTTATGTTGGACTTCCACTTATGTGCTGACTTTAGTGGATCTTCTTAAACGTATCTTCACTGGCTTAGGTGAATTCTGTAGAATATATTTAAGTGTTAATTGACTGTTGCCAAGGATGTATTCTGTTGGATTATGGTTCTGCCTAAGGAATGTGTAAGATATTCCGAAAGAGAGATGTTATATGTGGCCTCCCTTGTGACTCCCAAAAAATAAATCCGAATAAGCTTTTAGGCATATGACAGCAACTTGGCAAGGTACGGACTTTTGTAATAGTTGGAAGGACGTGAAGACAAATAAGGAAAGGAGGTGAGGAACACTTAACCATAATAAGTAAGGATTTTGTGGCATTAAGTCTCTGGGTAATAGAAGAGTTAGTGACTTTGTGCGGTATGGATCATTGGATCCCAAGCTATAGGTTTAGCTATGTGTATTGGATCTTGCACGCTTTTACTAATACTAATTTTCTGTTTTAGGATAGGGATATTTTTGGAATGTAAGTGCAAAAAATTTGTAGTATTCTTTTGTGTCTGTGTGCATAAAAGCACAAATAAATTTATCTCTGGAAGTAATCACAGTCTTTGAGTTTTATTAACTCCATCATAGCCATCCACAACTAGCGAATCATGTTATATGAATTGACTCGGGTTTACTTATGTTCATCATGACCATTCATGTAGCAAAGTAGACTGGACTTAAGAGAACTCCTTAATTTGGCATCAGATCTTCCCTCGGTTGGATACTTCAGCATCTTGCTTTAACTGGTCTCTCCCCTTGATTTTGTCTTCTTACACTTCAGATTTGCTTCATCACTTCTTAAACTTAGATCTTTGGTAAAATAAGAAGTCTTATGTTAGACCACTCTTTAGTCATTGCACACTGTTGCTTTGCTTCTTATTACTCTCTTGTCATCCTTCCTTTTCGTGCACAGTCAAATTTAAGCAGCATCCACCCAATCCAATGGACATGGGCCCACAATTTGAATTTTACTTGGTAGATAGACCTCAACTTTCTGGACTCCGCACTTGATCGAGAACAATGACAGCCAGCTTTATATAAAATCTCATGGCTGGAACTGTCATGGAGATGGATTTCTGCTTTGGGAATTCAAATAGTGCATCATATTACTTCTCAAATAATATTACACAACATTTAGTGTGTTTTGTGGCTAATGATGCAACAGAGAATGGTGGCCCGATCATGGATGGGAGGTAGGCGGATCATGGATGGGAGCTCGATCAAGGGTGCCAAGTTGTAGATACTATCGCAACAACTATTACTATTACTATTATTCTTACTGTTATCGTTGTCATCATCATCATCAGTTCAAGAAATTTCGTATCGGCCCGAACCGACCGGTATACATTGTACTGTATCGGACTGGTGGGGAACCGCACGGTTCGGCCTGCAAAACCGGTATATCGAAGGAGGGAGAGGGAAAGAGAGGGAAAGTGAGAAAGAAAGAGAGAGGAGAGGGAGGGAAAGCTCTAGCCGTCGGAGGCCAGCGGTGGCCCACTGCGGCCACCGAAGGACTTCCGCGGCTCGATTATCGTTCGATAAGGCTTTTACAAGAGCGAGAAAGAGAGAGAGCTCAGAGGGGGGAGCAACGTACTGGAGGACGTGCAGTCGGTGGAAGGGTTGTCGGTGTTTGCCGAGTAGCCGTCGTGGCCATCGGATGGCGGAAATCGGACGGACAGAGCTAGGGCTGCGGAATGGGGGCGACAGTCCCTGTTCATCGCCTTTTTAAAAATGAAAATGAATAGTGAAGCCGGCAATCAGTCTGCCGGCTTCACTTTGGATTTTTTTTTGAAAAAAGCCAAAACAGTGAAGCCGGCAATCGGTTTGCCGGCTTCACTTAAACAAACCAATTGCCGGTTTCAAGTATTTTGGGCTTTTTAAAAAAAAAATAGCCGTGAAATAAGGGCATCGTCCCTGTTTTACGCCTGCGGCACCGCACGCGTGGAGTGTGCCATCCGGCGGCCACGGCTGCCACCCGGAGGCTATCCGACGACGTCTCCGACGAATTCCCCTCCTTTTTCTCTTCCCCCTCTCTCTCTATTTCTCTCTCTTTTTTTCTTTTTCTTCTCCTGGTTCGTTTCATTTGCCTTCGTCGGTTCGCGCTGGTCTGGTACGGGGCCATACCGTACCATGCCATCGGCTGGTCGGAACGGCCACCGGTAACGGTACAGCAAACCTTGGTCATCACTATTATTGTTAGTATGGATATTACTGTTACTATTGCTGCTACTGCTGCTGGTAGTTTTTTATGCTCCACTTCTCACTGTTCACCTCTTTGCTAGTCATCTTGATAGGATATAAACAAGCTTGATACACTATTTTTGGTGCCTCGACATGATACAGACCTGTAATGATGCACAGCATGGATAGCTCAAACTAAATATCAATATAATTCAGATAAATTTTTATAACAAAGTTATATCAAGTTTTATTTTCCTTCTGTTTCTGCATGTGCACATATGCTATGACTATTCTGTGTATATGTATGCATGCCTGCATGCATCTTTGTATGTATATCTGTATATCACACGATGTTGTAGTGGGCCTGCACATCCTAGGTGATGCACACCATTGTTGTGTTCTATGTCTATGGTCTCTCTAATACCAAAGTTGACCTTCATAGATGTTCTGAAGACATCTACATGCAAAAACTCCTTTCTTTTTGGTAATCAAACATGCTCCGATCTTTCTTCAATTCTGTGTGTTGAACTAATAATATGAATCAGCATTCAGCCAACTGAGGACTTTGAACATCTTGGATTTCAGGTATTTATCTCTGAGAAAATGGGAAAGAATGTAGCCGAACTCTTCGATGTCCTCAGAAAGGATATAACATCTTGTGACGAGAAGAGAGAGACACGTGAGATTAATTTTGAGCTGCTAAAGAGAGGGGATTTAGGTGAAACCAGATTTGTGCTTGGAAAAGTAATCATGGATACAATGAATTGTGAGCTTACTCATTTCAAGAGTCAGAATGTGGCTCTAGCGGAAAAAAAGCCTTGTCTGCTGTCTGCGTTGTTTAAGTAATTTATCCTAGAAATACCAGAAAGGAATTTCATACCTCTTTTTGTCTGGATGTATGAGATTGATTCCATTGGGCTGCTCTTAAATTTTTCAATTGTTGCAGCTGAGGCACTTCATGGAGCTTATATTGATCAGCCCCTATTGATTGATTATCATGGAGCTTTATGGCTAGGTCAGGCAGTTGATTTTGTATCGGGCAGCCTCTAGTATTGAGGGCAAAAAAGTTCCTTATTTTTCAGAAAATAATTTTATGTATGTAAATTATGTGTATCGCATTATTAAAATTGATGAACCTTGAATGCTGTATGTTGTACTGATTTTGAGGCCATTTTAGTCTCAAGTCAGTCATCATCTTGTATTTTATTTTTTTTTAACAATCTCTAGATCATATAATTTTTTTTATTCACAGATAGTTTAGAACTTACATATGGCATTCTATGATATAGATTTTTACTTTGCAAATCTAACCATTGATTATGACAATGGCTATGAAGTCTTCTTTACCTATGAAAATGTGAACATGCTTGCATGTAAAACCTTTTGCTAAAGGTATCATGTTGCCCTAAAGTTAAAGCTCTATACCTGTCACATCTTTGACCCAAGATCAGAAATTGAAGACATGACAAACACCACATCTTTTTTTTTTTTTTTTTTTTGAAAATCCAGAAAGAATGTGTGATTCCCCTGAAGTATGTTCATTGAAATGTTAAAACAGACAGAGTTTCATGAGGGGTCGGCAATAATTGGTGTCTGAGGCGGCTATATAAATTATATAATGAGATCTCAGGAATGTACAGGTGAGTTAAAAGAGGGATGTGATAGACCACTGCAGGTTATGAGGAGGAGGTGGGAAAGTGAATGTAGCAATGAGGTTCTTTAGGTAGTAGAGAAGTGCTCTCACAGGACGACCAGTTGACAAAGGCAAGCATTATTTTCTTTTGTCATGGAGTTTATGTTAAGAGGGTTTGGTGGAAAACCAAAACTAAAAATGAAGCTCTTTAGCAACCTGTGAAGCACTCGTGAGTGCTAATCTTTTCTTCCGTGGGAGTCTTCAGTCTTTAGTTTATGCATGGTAGAAAATTCTTTGCAGTATTCTAAAGAGAGCTGAAACTAGGAGACGTGATGAACAATAGAAAGTCAGAGTGTCCACGATTTTCTTAGCTCTGTGATTTGGGAGTGCAGTCTTTTCAGCATGTCTCCTAGATGCGATTTCTTTGGTCCTTTCGTTTGCAACGCCAACGACGTCCATTCCATAAAAATATGGGCTGATTTCTTTGCAATTTCAAGCATCGAGAAGGCTTCGAAGCAGAATATTCCGTTGCTACGTTCTTTCTAGATCATCCAATGTGTTGTGAGGAGGAAAGAGATGATAGTAAGGCCTTGATCTTTTTACTGAAAGTTGTAAATCCATACCTCCCAAAGTTGGGTGATGCTCATCAGTAGCTGTTGTGGATCACATATCCCTTGCATTACAGATGACCATAAGGTTTTAAAATATATGCAGTTCAGCAGGAGGTGGTCCACAGTCTCATTTGCATTACAGCATAAGCCACATAGCTGATTGATTTGCATGCCTTTTTTGTTTAGGATTTTCTTTGTTAATATTTTGTTGTGGAATATCAACCCGCCAAAAATCTTGACTTTCTTCGGTAGTGAAAGAATCCATAATGATTTATCGATGGTTTGGTGCACACCTCCATCCATAAGAAAGAGGTAATAGTTTTTGATACTGAATTTAGTTGACAAACACCACATACTTAAAAAGGCATTATCTCACAAGTATGCGAGGTGTCTCTCATGATATCATAATAGAATAGATAAGGTAACAAAATAAAATCTGAGAAATTAAAAATCAAATATAATAATTAACAAGTTCGAAATTAACAAGAAATTTTAAGTATTTTATTCATAATAATCTAGCAACAATTCTTTTCTAAATATTAAATCAAAGAAAGGAATCTACAAGAATACTTTCAATATTTATTTTCTATGCTATGTTGATCATTCATCTTTAGCATTTGTCATAATAGTACCTCATTAGTAGCCAGTGCTCTAGATATATAAAAAAAGAAGAGACCAAATAAAGGGCCAAGTAGTTTAGTAAGTAATGAATGTTTTAATTAGATAATTTAAATATTAAATTAAATAAGTTTTTTTGCTAATACTAAGCATACGAACAAGATTGTTATACTTCAATAGAACAAATATATAATATCCAAAATTATTCAAATATTTATTTTATAAAAATAATTCAAAATATCATATTTTAGCTCAAGAGCATTTTAGACTATATCCATAGTTATACCATGGGACTGAGCTAGAGAATTATACTTATAACCTATGAAGTAGGTACGAATAATGTACTTGTACCTATATAGTGGTCCGGACTACGGCGCTTATAACCTATGAAGTAGGCTAGATTGTCGCACTTATATCTTATAGAATGTGTAATATTACTAGGGCTGGCAAAATACGATCCGATCCATCAACCTGTCCTATGTTCGACCCGTCATAAACAGAATTAGGTTTGGTCTAAACGGATTTGGATCATAAATGGATCAACTTGTCTAACTCGTTTATTAAAAGAGTTGGATTTGGATTCTAAACTTCTGACCTATTTAACTCATTTATTAAATGGATCATGTTGGATCAGATATTCATCAATATATATTTCTATTAGAAAATATGTCTCAAGATTCAATCCACAAAGAGCTTGCAACCAGGTCCAGGATGACGAATGAAGTCCAATGAGCCCAAGATCATCCCAAATAGAGTCCAAATGGAGAAACTACATGCGAGAGAAGGCCAGGACATGGTGGCACGGCTCACGGGATGGTGGAGGTCGGCGGTGGCGCAGCCAGGCCCGGCAGCACGCAGACGGACGAGTGCAGCCGGGGCCCAGGTGGGCGCATGCATGCGTGCACGTAGGCTGGGCCAGCAGATGCACAGGTGCGAGGCCCGCTGCGCACGACAGCAAGCGGTGTACCGCGGTCCACTGCGGATGTGGTCCATGGAGAGGCGCGTGGACCGCGCACCCGTCCCTGGCATTTTGCACGGTCCATAGTGGACCGACGGCATTTCGGAGGGCATTTCTTACAGTCTTTAGGGATTTTTGTGGATCGGGTTACCAGATGCATGATCGGATGGTGGCTGGGGGCTTGCAGGTGCGATCCGATGGTTCAGGAGGTTCTGAGATGCTACCAGGAGTCTTGTTACGCCTTAGACTCAGAATTGAACATGAATTTTGACCTTTAAGAGGCCTATGGCAAAACAGAACCAGCGGGTGCAGTCGAGAAGGGTCTCAGGTAGCAGCAACGTGCGGCAGAGAGTCGTGAGTGGAGGCATCAGTGCGTGGGAGGCTCGAGTAGCAGTCGAGAGGAGTTCGGCGGGCGTCGAGTGTGTGCAGCGGGTAGAGCAGATCCTGCAGAGTACTGACAGAGGATTGGAAGTAGAAGAGAGCATCAGGTAGAGCAGCTGCGGAGAGGCATGATGTAGCGGTTCACTCCACAGTAAGCATCTAAGGGTGTTGAGAACCCTGATACTAATAGGCCTGTGAGAGAGACTCCTTGGGGGATTTTGAGAGAGCTTTTGTGAGGGTAGCTTCTAATTGAGAGAGTTATGTACGGAGAGTTGAGAGTGGATGTTCTCCTCTTGTACTTATGTTCTTTTTCCTAGTGAAGCTTGCATGCCCTGTGAGGACAGCAGTTGGACTATTCCACGTACCTGATTGTGTCTGTATTATTTTTTTTTCTTTTTGCTATGATGTGAGTGGTATTGAAAAGGTCTTGTAGTGGTGATGTCCTGACTAGACATCCTCACTAATTTGTATTAGAGTGAAGCAGTACCAGTGTGAGATTGCGGCGGTGGTGGTCAGGATTGAAGATAAAGAAGACAGACGTAATCAAGATGGAGATCGACCATGGAGGGTTGATCGATGCTCTCTTATGCAAGGAGGAGCCGTCTATATGGAGGATGCCAGTGGGAGCCCAGTGCGAGATGGAGCTCCAGGTGGAGATGGATCAGACATGGGATGGGAGAATCGGGAGGAGGATATGCGACATCGCCAGGAGGCTACTCCGAGTAGCTCTCAGGTCAGGAGGTGCACGACATGTGATAGAGATGGGATCGAGCGGCCTAGCTCGACTCTCATGTTTGCCAATCTATAAGTAGCAGGTGATTGCCCTAGGGTATGGAGGCGAGGAGATCTAGAAGCTCTCAAAGTCAGATGGAGGCTAAATATCGAGTCGAGATGGAGATTGTTAGAAAATATATCTTGAGATTCGATCCATAAAGAGTCCACAATGAGATTCAAGATGACGAACGAAGTCCAACAAGCATAAAATCATCCCAAATGGAGTCCAGACAGAGAAACTACACACGAAAGAAGGCTAGGACATGGTGGCACGGCCTATGGGGCGACGGAGGCTGGCGGCGGGCTGATGGAGGCCAGTGGCAGTGCAGCCAGGCCCGACAGCGTGGCCCAATGCATGGATGCGGGTTGCAGCCCAGGCTCAGGTGGGCCCACACACGGGCCGGCCCAGTGGATGCACGAGCGCATGGCCCACAGTGTGCGATAGCGCGCAGTGTACTGTGGTCCACCATGGACTGCAGTCCATGTAGAGGTGCATGGACCGCGCGCCCATTTTTCTGGCATTTTTTGCGGTCCATGATGGACTGACGGCATTTCGAAGGGCGTTTCTCACGATCTTTGGGGATTTTCATGGATCGGATTACTAGATGTGCCATCGGATGGCGGTTGGGGGCTTACGGGTGCAATCCGATAGTTCAGGAGGTTCTAGGGTGCTACCAGAAGTCCTGTTACACCTTGGACTCAGGATTAAACATGGATTTTGGCCTTTAAGAGGCATGTGGTGAAATAGAACTAGAAGGTGCAGCCGAGAAGGGTCTCAGGTAGCAGTAATGTGCGGCAGAGGTGAGCGGAGGTATCAGTGTGTGGGAGGCTCGAGCAGCAGCCAAAAGGAGTTCGATGGGTGTCGAGTGCATGCAGCATGCAGAGCATCGACAGAAGATCAAGGGCAGAGCAGAGTATCAGATAGAGCAGTTGCGGAGAAGCACGAGTAGTGGTTAACTCCACAAGAAGCGTCTAGAGGTATCGAGGATCCTGGTATTGGCAGGACTATGAAAGGGACTCCTTGGGGGATTTTGAGAGAGCTTTTGTGAGGGTAGCTTCTAGTTGAGAGAGTTGTGTATGGAGAGTTGAGTGGGTGTTCTCCTCTTGTACTTGTGTTCTCTTTTTTAATGAAGCTTGTATGCCCCATGGAAGCAGCACTTGGACTGTTCCACATATCTAATTATGTCTGTATTATTTTTTTTTTCTTTCTACTGTGACGTGAGTGATATTGAAAAGGTCTTATGGTGGTGGTGTCCTAGCCAGACATCCCCAATAATCTCATTTAAAATAATTTTTAATTTAAAATAGATGGGTAGTTATTAGTTTAAAATTTCAAATCAACACCAATGGATGGAACCCAAAAAAATAATTGAAAAAAAACTTGCGTGAGCCAACCACCCCCTCTACCCACTTGATCCATTGACTTAGGACTCATTCTAAGTCTTTTGAATTTCGAAAAAGGGCTTTTTAAACCTTTCTCTTTAGTGTCTATCCATCCTATCATTTCAGAGGAGAGAGAAGAGAGTTTGAGAATGGGAGAAAAAGTTTGAGAATGAGAGAGAGAAGAGAAGAAGAGTCTGAGAGAGGATGGAGTCAGTTGTGTGTCTAGCTGCGCAGTCGGTGATATATGCACGGAAGCACCTCCTATCGGAGCCAACAACTACATTCCGGATGGTGGTGAGCTCTAGGCACCATGATGGGGCATCAGAGCTGTAGAGTATCTTGACAATGCCGAGGAGGAGTGGGAAATGGGGAGGTGGTGGCAAGCGACGAGGTGCTTGTGAGGGGTCTAAGAAGAGTAGAGGGAGGAGATACGAGCAGGGAAGACCAAGAGGACTGAAGGTGGATGAGGGGACTGTTAGGGTTTGCAGCGTCAATGGTGAGGGAGTGGATCTCGAGGGCAGATTAGGTAGTATCTTGATTGTGGATGGCGGTTGTGATGAAATGGTCGAAGGTGGAGAGCCACCAGACGGCATCAACAGATTTGGACTAGGGGAATCAATGGAAGTGGAGACCATTGGTTCTTCCTCTTTTCCTTCCCTGCCCCACTCATAGAATTGGAAAAGAAAAAAATCAAAGGGTTTTAAAGGGTCAAGTCAGGTCGAACTAATAGACTATTTGTTTAGCAATCCAACCCATAAGATTTCTTTGTCCCAAAGGGTAAAAGCCATTAATTGAAGGCACAGGTAATGAATCGGCCCAAACCAACTGCTAACTTTAGCAGTGAGGGTGGTGTCTATGATCTCCTATCTTTAGATCATGAGTTCAAACAAATGAGATAATTTTTCAATATCAATTACGTGTTGAGCGACTTCCAAATCGCTCCGCCACATACATGTGCGTAGTCTTTTAAGAATATTCTAGATAGATTTCAATCATTGTCTTATCTTGTTCATTGGCTCACCCGCATGTTGAACTTCCTTTCCTTAGATGTATTAAATAGGTTAAACAAGTTGGATTGTGTTATCTATTTATCAAATATGACAGGTTTAAGTTGCAGATTTTAACCTATTTAATAAATAAGTTAGACTTAGGTTTAACATTTTTTTGACCAAACCTCTATCTAATCTGACCTATTTATGACTGACCCAACCTGATTGTCACCCCCAAATATTACGACATTTAACCTAATGGTAGGGTTAGAATAATGAGTTTTGGAATAATTAATGTACCAATACATAACCTCAAATAAGTAGGGTCTATAACATAATAAAGTTGAGATTCCAAAATTTAATTGTATCAAAAGTATTCATGAATCATATCTATGTCAAATTTTAAAAAGGTGTGCATGTTGCATAAAAGATTTATAAATATATGCATGATATTTAGTAATAAGATAACATATACAATTTCTAATTTTGTTTTTCTTTTAAAACACCAAGTTCATAAAATTTGCAAATTGTATGATAATTAATTTATAATATATGTGATATCAATATTTGTTCAAAATCTACTTACCTTACGAGCATACTTAGTAGATGAATCCAACTAATTTAAATATTTTTTCAGAATCTAATATTAAAAATTATATTTTTATCAAAAAATGACTATTAAAAAACTCACAATAAAACTCTAAGTCCTCAACACCCATATATAGAATCAAGACCAACAATTAAAGAAGATTCTAGACAGAATAAGAGTGATAATATAAACATAAGAAAGTGATGGAGGGAGGATAAAGTCGGCTAGGTGGCGGCATTTGATGGCTCGAATCAATTTGATTCTAGGTAAAACCTGCGAGATTGAGAAATAGAAGTCCAGTCAGAGCAAAGGCAGTATGACAAAGATTTTCCATGGATGAAGGCTAGGGTGGAGGCCTAGATGCTGGTACTTGCTAGATCAAACTTTCATTGGGTCTATCAAAGGACATCGAGAGGGAGTGCGAGGGACATGAAGAGAGAGAAAGATAATGTAAGAGAGAAAGAAATAGAGAGGGGAGATCAAGGCTTTTTTAAGAAAGGAAAGAGGAGGTGAAAGGTAGTGGTTTGTTGATAGTGGTGGAGGATAAAATCCTGAGGTCTTGCAACATCTGGCAATGGTAATGGTGACCACGATGAAAGAAAAGAAAAAAATAGACAAGGCTTGATCAAAAATAGGAAGATTGGTGGTTGCTCAATATTGAGTCAAGTTTTAGCTTGCTCAACGATGGCTAAGCTTCGATACAGTTTAAGGAATAAAAGAGCCCAATCGAGGACCTATGGTTGTCATGAAAATAGAAGATGAAACATTGAAAGAACAGAAGGTGTCGAGATAATAAAATCTAGTGATTTCTCAGTGGAATTAGGCCAATAGTGACGATGTAATGAATGGGTAGGGAGAGAGAGAAGGTGAAATAGAGGTGCTATTTACCACATATCAATGAGGTTTGGCTCTGATCTTGCCAAAAATAGAGGCAGTGGTGCAGCGATAGAAAACTCTGAGAAAATGAAAGGAGAGATAGAGAGAGAAGCAATGGTGATTCACTAGGGATGGCAAAGAGACTTATAGAGGTGGAGGCTAGAGTTTCCTACCCTCTAATGAAGTTCGAGAGGAGTTGGAGTTAGTCTTCTTATAGAATAGGGCAATGCTATGGCTAGGTGGGTCACTTTGGTGATTGGTTGGACAAGTAGTTTGGTCTTATTCTTATACTAGGCTAGGTCAAAAGAACATTATGCTCTTGGAACTATTAATTTTGGACTGTTCATGCATAGATGGCCATTATTTGATCAAATCCATGGCTTGGCCAAGAATCTCTCTCTTTTCCTTTTCTCTCTCTCGACTGCATGATCTTTCTTGCTCTCCTCGCTTCAACCACCAAACTCGCTTCTTTTCGTTCTCTTCTATTTATTTCACTCTTTTTCTCTCCTCTCTTAAATCTTTGTCTTTGATAATTGCCTCCATCTATATTTTACTCATTGTTTGCTCACTTGTCGCTTTTTCATCATCCTTGCTAGTTCTCTTTTCTTCTCATCCTTGGTTCATTGGATGAAGGCTAATATGAAGAATATCCTCTCTTCTCTATTTGTCTCTCTCATCCTCCTTTTCAATCTCTTTGCCACTCCTATCTCTCTTTCCCTCTCTTTGAAATCTTTGGCCATCGATAGAGGCATTTTGACCACCCTTCTCTCATTATTTTAATCTTTCTTTGCTTCTCTCTTGTACTAATTCTCTCTCTCTCTCTCTATTACCTTGAGCTATGGGCAATAGTTGGATCTTTCTTTTTTTGCATTACTCTCTATTGCTTTACAAGATAAAATCTAAGCAAGTCAATCGTAAAGTAACCATATATATTTCAAGATCAAATAATCAAAAAGAGAAACTAGACTTCCAAATGTTGGTTGCAAGCGTATATGAAAAAAACACTACTTGTATTTGTAACCAAGGTTTTAAATCTCATGGGATAAAATTGCCCTGGTTTTTCCATGGAATGAAATGTTTCGCTATCCTATCGCATCTTGACAATAGTCCTAGTCATGCATCATGATGGATACCCTCCATCTTTCTCCCCTTCGTCTTTCTTTTATTTATTTATTTCGTTATTCTTTTCTTTCTTTTCCTTTAACTTCTTTCTTTCCTTTTCTTCTCCTTTCTTTTCTTTCTTTTTTCTTTTTCTTCTTATTTTCTTTCATTTTTTTTCCTTTTCATCTTTTTTCTTCCTTTTTTTCCTTTCGTATTCTTTCCCTGCATGGATGGATTTCGGAGTCTAAGCTCATCTTGGTTTCGTTTTCTCATAGAAACAAGATGGGATGGTTGGGATGTCCCCATCTCGCTAGGATGTAAAATTTTGCTTGTAACTATGGGTGAAACTAGATAGAATATTAGCAACTTACATGTAAGAAGCTTACCAACAACCTATTATTGATCATTCACAAGTTATTTAATTTTAATATGAAATTGTAAGAAGCTAAAGTGGCAAACATATGAATATGTTTTTAAGCTGTTTTAATCTCAAAATATGATATGGTAGGAAGCTAAAAGTTTTAATGTATAACTTCCTTGATAGATCACCTCTCTATTTTAGTAAAAACCTCTTTCACTTTAATCTTCACTAGAGTATAGGACATGTGATACATGTTATCAAAGAGAAGATTGTTAACTTTCCATATTGGGATTGCATTGACCCTTCTTAAGGATCCCTTTCTTATGTTAGGGTTAAAAATACAGATTAGGTATTGTTGGGATAAATCCTCGTCTCTCAACCGATCAAGTGTAATCTTCATTTCTCCACCGACTAAATGTGCAACCGATTATGAGGACGACATTGATGTTGATACCGATTGACGAAGTTCAACCGACTATGGTTGACTAGGACTTAGTCAAGTTTAAGCTGACTAAGTTTGGCATGCGACTCATTATTTGGTTAGCAACTTTCTCGATTTTTAGCCGATTATCTCAATTCCGAGAGAATAGGGGCCGAGCAATAGTTATCCAACGTGGGTGTTACCCACGATCATGAGATCATGGAGTGCAATAACTACCCACTAATCACCCCTTACTCAATTTTATTAGCAGTTTAATAAGGTAACCGTCCACTAAAGATAATAACTCCCATGTCTCGAATTTTAAGGGGTAGGAGTTACATGGTAATGGCTTGCTCTATCCTATATAAAGTGGTAAGCGGGGGGATGAGGGTAAGATTTTTTCAAATTACAAAATACTCTACTCTTGTACTTTAGTCTTTTCGACTGTTCCCTATCTTCGATTGACTTTAGTTGTTGGTAACCGCAGGGGTTTCATGCATGCATTTAAAAAATTTTACAGTGGAATAAATTTAGATTAAACATTTTAATCTACAATGCAAGCACATGATTTGATCATAAAATACCCTACATATGGATCTATGGCATATATATGTGCATGTAAAAATTCTGAACAACAAAATCTACATGATTTGCATGAAAACTAGTAAAGCAATAGATCTAATCTACTACTTTCAGGAATCCAAATCCTATACCTGAGCGCGGATAGTCGAACACCACAATTATAAATGTGAATCTGAAGGTCCTCGTTGGTTGCTTGCAGCCGCACAGTGTGTCCTGCCTCTACGAATCGTCTACATGAAGCCCTCGTATCGATCTGCTGTCTTCGAGAGTGCTCGCTCATGAAGATCACTACTGATGGCTGATCTGGTTGGATCTCCTTCTCGAATTGCCTCGGGCCCTTCCAAGGTTGAAGATGGATCAACAAAGGTTGCTGGAGGACGGAAGAATAACAGGGAATGACCTAGATCTAATCTGGATCTCCCTCTCCAAAGCAACTCAGTGCCAAGGCTGAACTCTCACTAAAGAAGAGACAGTTCTCTTCTAATCACATGCCAAAAGCAAAATCGTTCACCCCCAGATCCTCATGCCTAAGATCCTTGGTTCGGCCCCTCTCTTGCTCTATCTCTCTATGGAAAAAATCAGAAGTTCAACGCACAAAAATTGACTCCTTTTATGGTTGTCAATCAAGGGTGATAGGATAGGATAAGTGCCCCTTCAAGTTTGAATTTGAATCTCATTTGAATTTGAATCCCCATCCATCCCCTGATCAAATAAGTGTCGATCATGAGCAGATGGGTGTGAAAAAAACACTGTGAGCTTCTCCCTTTTGTCGCACAATTGGAACACATCAAAATGGCCGGTGGGTGGAAGGATTAGAATGAGGTTTTAATCAAATTCAAAATATCTTTTAAATTTAAATCAAAACCAATCACAACCCTATCCAAAGTGGGTGATAAAGTGGAGTATTTGCTGAAGAAATCTCATGTACAAATAAATTTTATGCGATGAGGAATGTTGTGGAGAAGGGAAGGTGGTGCAAGAGACTTCAAACATTTAAATTTTGAATTCAATCTTGAATTCAAAATTCAAGTTGATTTCAAATTTAAACCGAGTTTGATCCAATCAAACTCTATCTGATTAGAAGTGATTGAACCCAATCTAATTTGATCCTAACTTAATTAGAAATTAACTGAATTCAAGTCCTGATCAAATCAGGGCTTAGTCTTCTTTAGCGATTAGGTCATCCTATAACCCAATCGTATTTGACCTAATTGAATCCAGTTTAATTAGACTTAATGCAGAGTTTAATGTTCAATCAAATTAAGCTAATTAGTGATCTAATTGTTGATAAATCTTTCTGTGTATCATTGACTCTCGGTGAATTAATTTACTGCAACTATTGCTCGGGGTTAATCATCAATCATATTGATGATTTTACCCTCGGACGATTCTTAATTGCCAATCAGCCATATGATTGGGGAGGTACTTCTTATGTGTGTGACCTCATAGGTTTAAACCTAAGTCGGTAGTATAAAAATAAATTTTTGTACCAATCAAAGTGACCATCTAGTAATAGTACCCGACATCCAGATAGGTCAAATGTGTGTGAAGCAACATCCAAGAACCTAATGGACTATGGTTATTGTATAATTCATCCCTTTGATCTTTGATGCTCAGAATGACCTCAGAGTTAACTGTTAACTCTTGATTAGTGCATTCTTATTGTATCTCAGCCCAATTAATCTTGTGACTCCTCACAAGGACTATCTTGATCAAGATTTTGCTAAATTGAAATACATTGAGGCATACTCTCCAATGACTTGCAGTGGTCAATCTCATCTTGACTCACACACCGACTTCACAGGTACTTGACTGTACCCAAAAATTTTTTGATCCTAAATTAAAAATTCAGATAGTTCGACATCAAAGCATAGTAAATTACTTGCAAGTCACCGTAGTGATCTCATATCAGAGAGATACTTATATCCATATCCCTTTGGAGTAACTCTTGACAGCAGAGTGCTCCAGAGTTAGTTACGTTCAGTGAGATGTACTCCTCATCTCACCTGTATGCCATATCAATATCTCTACACTCTTTGGTTAAGAGGACAACCAATCCATCTGACGTACAACAACCTACACTTGATATAGCTATTGTTCTATTAATAGCATATTGTTTGATCGCAAATACGTTTAAGGACTAAATGATAAATTTTTCTTTGTCAATTTTAATAGTCCTAAGGACTTCATCATAATATAAGAGTTTAACAAAGAAGATGTACAATTTATGATAAAAAAATTAAATAATATTTTATTAATAATTAACTCATATACATTTATATTAATGAGTTCACCATCAACAGGCTGATGATTGACTTTGAGACATAATTTTCAACAACTCTCACTTAGACTAAAGTCAATCGATACAATATCGTATAATTATCTTCGATTTATGATCTTTGAACTCTTTGACATCGAGGACTTTAGTAAATGGATCGATCAGATTCTCCTTTCCATCGATCTTCTGAAGCTCGACATCATCTCGATCTACGATCTTCTAGACAGGTGGTAGTGATGCAGAATATGCTTCGTATGTTGATGGACCTTCGGTTCCTTCGTCTGAGCAATGGCTCTATTGCTGCTGCAGTAGAGCAGAACTAGACCATCAATGAAGGGTGCCATTCCGAGCTCGTTGATGAATTTTCTCAGCCATACAATTTTTTTGACAACATCGGATGCCACAATGTACTTTACCTCACATACTGAGTCAGCCACATTATGCTATTTGAAAATTTTTCAGTAGACAGCTCCACCATTTAGGATAAAAATGTATTCCAACATGCTCTTACTATCATCATGATTTGACTAAAAATTGAAATCAGTATATCCCATGAGTTGCAAATCAGATTCTCCATAAATGAGCCATTGGTCCTTAGTATTTTTCAAATACTTAAGGATAATTTTTGCAATCTTTCAATGGTTCTCACTCGGATCAGATTGGTTGTATCTACTCACTACCTCTAGTGAGTATGCTACATCTGATTTCGTATATGTCATAGCATACTTTATAGAATCCACTACCGAAGTATATAGAATTTTACTCATATGCTCTCTCTCTTGAGGATTGTTGGACAATCCTTCTTTGAGAGAGAAATTTCATGGTCTATCAGAAGATAGCCTTTTTTTAAATTTTTCATGCTGAATCATTTCAGTATGGTATCTATGTACGTTGATTGGGAGAGCCCAAGCAACCTCTTAGACCTATCTCTATAGATCTTCATCCCTAAGATGTAGGCTGCTTCTCCTAGATCCTTCATGGAGAACTGTGACAATAGTCACACTTTTATTCTTTATAATGTAGGGATATTATTTTTGATTAAGAGAATGTCATCCACATACAAAATAAGAAATACGATAAAGAAACCATTAGCCCACTTATATATGCAGGGTTCCTCTCCATTCTTAACGAAGCCATACGTTCTGATTGTTTTATCAAAATTATGTTCCAACTTTGAGATACCTGTTTCAATCTATAAATGGATCTCTGAAGCTTGCACACCTTAGACTCATCTGTGGATATGAATCCTTCGGGTTGTAACATATACACCTCTTCATCCAGCTCTTCATTTAGGAGAGCTGTCTTCACATCTATTTATCAAATTTCATAATCTAGGTATGCTGCTATCGTAAGCATAATCCGAATGGACTTGAGTATTGCCATAGGAGAAAACATCTCGTCATAGCCAATGCCATAATACTGACAATATCCCTTGGTAACCAGATGGATTTTAGAGATCTCCACCTTCCCATCTGCATCTCTTTTCCTTTTGAAGACCCACTTACATCCTATGGGTTTTACCCTTTCGGGTGGATCAACAAGTGTCCACACATTGTTAACCTTCATGAACTTCATTTCGGACTTCATCACAAGTCATTTCTCAGAATCAGACCTCTACATTGCATCTATGTAGGTGATCGGATCCTCATCGTTCTCATCGAGCTCAACAGGATCACCATCTCGGACCAAAAAATCATAGTATCCATTTGACTGATGTGGTACTCTATCGAATCACCTTAAGGGTAGTTCTACATTGGGCTCTGGATTTGATCTAATCAAATTTGATTTAGGTTCAATTATTGGTGTCGGTTCTTCTGCCTATCGAATTTCATCAAGCTCGATATTTAAGGCACTAGTTCTTTCACTAAGGAACTTTTCAAAAAGTGTGCCTTTCTGCCGATGAACACTTTTTATTCATTAGTTTGGTAGAAGTAATACCTCTTAGTCTCTTTTGGGTACCCTATGGATAAACATTTGTCAGACTTGGATCCGAGCTTATCTGTTTTCAAATGCTTGACATAAGTGAGACATCCCCAGACCCTGAGGTGTGAGAGGCCTGACTTATGCTCTGTTCATATCTCATGTAGAGTTTTACTTACAGACTTGCTCGGAACCTTATTAAGTAAGTAACAAGCCGATTCTAATGTATATCTCCAAAAGAAGATCGACAGACTCGCAAATCCATCCTAGATTGAATTATGTCTAATAAGATTTGATTCCTCCTTTCAGATATCCTATTGTGTTGTGATGTCCCAAGAGAGATCTATTGAGAGAGAATTTCATTCTCCTCAAGATATGTCAAAAACTCACCAATAAGGTATTCTCCTCTTCAATCTGGACGAAGAGTTTTAATACTCTTACCAATTTATTTTTCAACCTCATTACGGAATCGTTTGAACATTTCAAACGACTCAGATTTATGCTTCATAAGGTAGACGTATCCATACCTAGATAAGTCAATCTGTGAACGTAATAAAGTAATAATATCCACCTCTAGCACTTATGTTCATAGGTCCGCATACATCAGTATGTATTAGATCTAAAAGTTTACTGACTCGCAATAGGTGATTTGATCATCTTTTCAAGAAGACAAGATTCACAGATTGACAGTAATTCACAATCACTGACTTCGAAGATTTTCTCTCATGTCAACCTGTTTATCCTATTCTTGTTAATATAACCTAGCCTACAGTGCCAAAGATAGATATCGAACACATCATTTACTCTAGAATATTTGCCAGATGTATATACTACATTAATAGGCTATGATAATATGTAAATCTCATTGTTCAATTATCCATTCATAATAGTAATACCATTCAAAATGATATTATAATTTTTTTTATTGATATTTCATAACTATTTTTGGCTAAAAGGCCTATAGAAATTATATTCAATAAAAAACTCGGACAGAAGTGACATTCATTGAGTATAACGATATTAGACTTGAATACAAGTTTGACAATCCCTATAGCTAGAACTGAAATTGGTCTCTCATCTCAACATTAAGGAATCTCTCGTCTTCTTCAAATCTCTTACTAACCTGCAGATCTCGCAATAAATTGCATATGTTAATAGGGCTTTCGGTATCTAATATCTAGGTAGTAGAATCACAAATAGAGAAGTTGCAAGAAGTTATCATACAAATATCTTGCCCAGCAACAGTTTGCTTCTTCTTATTTGGCCTGTTCAGATCCAAAGGGATTATGTACTGAGGACAGTTCCTCTTCTAATGCCTTCGCTTCTTACAATAGAAGTATTCTACCTGATTTTGATCGGCCTTGGGCTTCTTGGTCTGACCAGACTGAGACATCGCAACACTTTGCACCTTCTTCTTCTTATTCTTCTTCTCTTTCTTAAAGGATCGATGCCCAAAAGAAGAGCCTCCCACTAAGTTCATTTGACTCCTTTGGAGCTGGTGATCCTTCTCAAAGTTCTGCAGTAACCCCAGTAAGTCGTGGTAGTTTACTGTAGGCTTTGTCATTTGAAAATAAGAAATGGGAGATATGATTTAGGCAAAGAGTTCAAAATCACATATTTTTCAAGCTGTTCATACAAGGAAAACCCGAGCTTGCTCAAGCGTTCAATTAATTAACTTGATCATGTACAGTATATGATCAGTAACTGATGCCCCTTCCCTCATCCGGATGCTGAAGATAGCACAACTGATTTTGTACCTCTCAACATCGTTGAGAGTGCCAAAGAACTCATTTAACATTTGAAGCATGTCCTCTGGCTGAGTATTCTCAAACCTGCAACTGAACTTGTCGTTCATCACTGCCAATATGATGCAGCATAAAGTAGTTCGATCATTGAGCCACTTCTAGTAAGTATCTCGGACTGTACTACGAGCATTTAGGACTGGCTCCTCAGGTGTCAGATCTGTCAGAATATACAAGATCCGCTCGTGCTCCAGGACAATCTTCAATTTTCAATACCAGCTATCAAAATTGGATCCCGTCAGCTTATCGCTATCCAATAGCGGTCGGAGCGACAAAGTAGCCACATCTGAAAGAAAAAATAAGGTCTAATTAGTACACGAATTAATTAATTCTAAAGATTTGGACTTTAATTTAAAGGTTCTCCTACTATTTTATACAAATTGATAGTCTCTACCTCTAATTCAAAGAATTATTTTAATCCCTTAGTGGGTACTAGGAACCACACAAACTGCATTCAGGCTTGAGTGTGGCTCGGCCAACCCTTGTGCATCTTTGGATAGATTCATAATCAATTATATTTTTAAATAAATTTTAATATTTTATTTTGCCCCAAGCTATATTTCAGTAGGCTTTGGCCTCCACTGAAAATACTGGTTAGGTCCAACCATTAACATGACAAAATTCAGTACATCAGACTAACGAATGATCAGGTCTGAGTATGACTTGGCGAACCTAACCATCTATTAGAAAGATACAGCTAAATTATCATATTATGAATGATAATTTCAACAATTAGATGAGCACTAGGCATGTGGTGCCATCCAATGTTCATCCAGACTGTTGGATCCATTACCATCCAACTTAATGGGAGGCTTTGATTTAGTTATCTCCATAACTGTTTCATTTTATGGACCTAATAATTTAAAGAATTTGATTAAATCATTTTAAGAGAATTAAAAAGATTGATCAGTTAATCATAATCTTCCCTCTGACTTCACCAAATCAGATCAAAGAAAACTAGATACAAGCTGGTTTAGATGCACCTAAATCAATCATACTGATTCACGTATGTGATATGGATTAGCTCGAGTCAATGAGTAGACTAATTGAACATAGATCAACCACATTGATCAGATAAGTGAGATTGGTGGGAGGAATATACCATTAACTCATCATAGACTCAATTTATGTAAGTAGCTCCCAATTAATGATCACTGGTTAGGACTACCAAACTTATCTTAGACACCAATTAATTTATCTATTTCAATTTGATCTGCCTGAAAACTCGGGCTCGACCATTGAGCCACATCGAGGTCTATCTTGGTCTAATCAAAGATAAGGACTTTGACCAACTACAACTATTGAGAATTGATCAAGAGAAAAATTGATCCAATTAGAATTAAAAGTAAATTAGATTTGATCAATTACTTAACATAGTCCATTATCTATGTGATTTCAAACCCTAGGTCTAACCTAGTTAAACGGATCTGACTTGAGCTAATCCATAAACTCATAATTTATGAAAATAGCTTTAGATCTTTGATTCTCAAATCTAGATCTCTCAATTCTCAAATAAGTTTAGAGCTGACATGGGTTGGGGTTCGGTATTTGAAAATTGTTTCAAATTTTTGTAAAACGTTTCACAAGTTTTTATGCAATCAACAGTAAATTGATTTCAGATCTAATATATAATATATCAGATCTAAAATTAATTTTTAAGCTCTTTTTATTATTCATCTTTATAGAAAAAAATCACGTAGTATCTCTACATACCATAGGAGAACCCCATCGAATGAGAGGAGAGGGCCATGAAATCCTATTTTCTTCTATGATCGGATGGCTATGGCGATCTACCCAATCCAACTACTACACTACTCAAAATTAAAACTAATTATTTAGATCTAATCTAAATAATTAAAATTTAAATTTTATAAAGATACATGCAGAATATATATGTCATGAGAAACGTGGCTTCGATACCACTGTTGGTAACTGCAAGGGTTTCATGCATGCATTTTAAAAATTTTACAGTGAAATAAATTTAGATTAAACATTTTTATCTACAATGTAAGCACATGATTTGATCATAAAACATCCTACATATGGATCTTTGGCATGTATATGTGCATGTAAAAAATTTGAACAACAAAATCGTTATGATTTGTATGAAAACTAGTAAAGCAATAGATCTAATCTACTACTTCCAGGGATCCAAATCCTATACTTGAGTACGGGTAGTCAAATGCCATGATTGTGAATATGGATCTAGAGGTCCTCGCTGGTTGCTCGCAGCTACACAGCATGTCCGGCCTCTATGAATCATCCACACGAAGCCCTCATACCGATCTACTATTTTCGAGAGTGCTAGCTCGTAAAGATCACTTCTGATGGCCGATCTGGTTGGATCTCCTTCTCCAATCACCTTGAATTCTTTTGAGGTTGAAAATGGATCAACAAAGGTTGCTGGAGGATGGAAGAATAGTAGGGAATGATCTAGATCTAATCTGGATCTCTCTCTCCAAAGCAACTCAGTGCCGAGGCTGAACTCTCACCAAAGAAGAGACAGTTCTCTTCTAATCACATGCCAAAAGCAAAATCATCCACCCCAGATCCTCATGCCTAAGACCCTTGGTTTAGCCCCTCTCTTCTTGCTCTATCTCTCAGTGGAAAAAAATTAGAGGTTCAACGCACAAAAATTGACTCCTTTGATGGTTGCTGATCAAGGGTGTTAGTATAGGATAAGTGCCCATTCAAGTTCAAATTCGAATCTCATTTGAACTCAAACCAAACTGACCTTATCCCCATCCATCCTCTGATCAAAGAAGTGCTAATCATGAGTAGATGGGCATGAAAAAAACATTTAGAGTTTCTCCCTTTTGTCGCACAAAAGGAGCACATCAAAATGGCCGACGGGTGGAAGGATTAGGATGAGGTTATAATCAAATTCAAAATATCTTTTAAATTTAAATCAAAACCAATCACAACCATATCCAAAGTTGGCAACAAAGTGGAGTATATGCTAGAGAAATCTCATACACAAATAAGTTTTATGCGATGAGGAATGTTGTGGAGAAGAAATGTTGGTGCAAGGGACTTCAAACATTCGAATTTTTAATTCCATCTTGAATTCAAAATTCAAGTTGATTTCAAATTCAATCCGAGTTTGATCCAATCAAACTCTATCTGATTAGAAGTGATTAAATCCAATCTAATTTGATCCTAACTTAATTAAAAATTAATTAGGTTCAAGTCCTGATCAAATCAGGGCTTAGTCTCTCTCAACGATTAGGTCATCCCATAACCCAATCGTATTTGACCTAATTGAATCAAATTCAATTAGACTTAGTCTAGACTTTAATACTCAATTAAATTAAGCTAATTAGCGATTTAATTACTGATAAATTTTTTTATACATCACTGACTCTCAGTGAATTAATTTACTACAACTATTGCTTAGGATTAATCATCAATCGTATTGATGATTTTATCCTTGAATGATTCTTAATCATCGATCAGTCATATGATCGGAGAAGTACTTCTTATGTGTGTAACCTCATAAGTTTGAACCTAAATCGATAGTATCAAAATAAATTTTTATACGAATCAAAGTGACCATCTAGCAATGATACCCGATGTCCGGATAGATCGAATATGTGCAAAGCAACATCCAACAATCTAATAGATTATGGTTATTGTATAATTAATTCCTTTGACCCTTGATGCTTAGGATGACTTCAGAGTTAACTGTTTACTCTTGATCAGTGCATCCTTATTGTGTCTGAACCCAATTAATCTTATGACTCTTCACAAGGACTATTCTGGCCAAAGTTTTGCTAAATTGAAATACATAGAGATACTCTCCAATGGCTGGAGTGGTCAATCCTATTTTGACTCACATACCAACTTTATAAGTACTTGACTGTGCTCAGAATCTTTCTGATCCTGAATTAAAAATTTAAATAGTCTGACATCAAAGTATAGAGAGTTGCTTGTAAGTCACTGTGGTGATCTCAGATCAGAGGGATACTTATATCCATATCCATTTGTAGTAACTCTTGACAGCAGAGTGCTCCGAAGTTAGTCACGTTCAATGAGATGTACTCCTACATCTCACTTGTATGCCATACCAATATCTCCACACTCGATTAAGAAGACAACCAACTCATATGATATACAACGATCTACACTTGATATAGCTACTGTCCTATTAATAGCATATTATTTGGTCACGAACATGTTTAACGACTAAATGATAAATCTTTATTTATCAATTTTAATAGTCCTAAGGACTTCATCATAACATAAGAGTTCAATAAAGAAGATATATAATTTATGATAAAAAAAGTCAAATAATATTTTATTAATAATTAACTCATATATATTTATATTAATGAGCTCAACCATCAACAGATTGATGATTGACTTTGGGACATAATTTTCAATATTAGCATCGAAGGGTCTCCCACCAGACAACTTCTGATAATCAAACTTGGTTTTGTAGGTTTTCCACCATCTAGTAATCAAACGCAACACTTCGACTCACGGTCAACCATCTCATCAGTGATTTGTGGTAATAAATTGGTGTGCTAGGTAGGGGAAGGGATTTGTGATACTTCTCGATGAGAACCATAGCCAAGACGAGAGCATAAAATGCTTCAACCAGTTTCGCTCGATGTTCATCCTAGTGTGAAGCACGTCCGATGATCAATGCAGAACTTAATGACTCATGTTCGGTGGTTATGATGGACCAGCAATAATTTGCTATCTCGATGCAGTAGGAGAAAATTCTTACAGAAGTTGTGCACAGTTTGCAACAGACTGCGGAGCAGCGATAGCGGTAGCAACGACTGTACGAACCAGCACCGTAGGTTGTGCTGTCTAGGCATAGTCGTCGGCCCCTTTCTTCACCCCATTAGCAAACTCGACACTCTCATCGTATCGGTCTTCAACCTCTTCCATACTCACATCGTGCTGATTCCCGGCATGATCAACATGCTGATTCGAAGGATCATCGATCTCCTTCCCCTCAATGAATCTTAAAAGAGAGAAAGAGACTACGATCACCTTCAAGTTCTTCTGGGGAAGATTCTATCTTAGGGTATTCTTGACATCCTGATGAATCCCAATGATTGTTGGATGATTATGATCGTAAACTGTAGGAGCTTAACCGATGACTCGATCAACTCCAGCTTAATAATTAGGATTCTATCGGTATCTTTGGCATCAATACTTGCTCCTCATTCTATCGATGAATTCTAGATGAGCCGATTCCTACTCAGTTCAAGATACCGCAAATAGAGCCGTATGATGGCTCCACCGATCCACTCGACCATCTTGAGAGCTACAAGGCTCTCATGCTACTCGAAGGGACATTTGATGCCCTTCTTTGTATTGCCTTTCTGGTTACTCTTCGAAAAATTGCTCGAGCCTGGTATTCTGGACTTCAGCCGTAAAGCATCCAATCTTTCGAGTAGTTTGAGCTACTTTTTGTGGTCCACTTCAGCACCAGCAGAAGGATGCCACAAACATCCGATAGTCTTTTCTCCGTTAAACAACAAGACGGAGAATCATTGAGAGATTATATGGCACATTTCAATGTCATCATGTTGGAGGTCCATGACCTCAATGAATCTACAGTGATCTCAGTAATGAAAAGGGGGTTGCATAGTTTCAGGTTCACTTATTTTCTGGACAAGATGCTTCCTCGAACATATGCTGAACTCCTCGAGCATGCACAGAATTATATTTATTTTGAGAAAGTGCAACTGATAGGTGTTAGTCTGAAAGAAAAGGTTAGAAAAAGATGAAGAAGGGTGGAACCTCTACAGGGCCCAGTAAAGCCTGAGTTGATGGAGAGGCTCCACCTCGTCGGTCCAGTCTGAAGTCAAAGAACTTCGGCTATAGGTAGGACTCTTACACCTCCCTTACTACTCTCCGTGCATAGATTTTCATGGAGATAGAAGAAAAAAGCTACCTCCGACGATCCTAGCCAATGAAGATGCCGTCGACATCTCATAACAAAAAATGATGCTGTCAGTTCCATCGAGACCACGATAATGATACCGACCAGTGCATCCAATTGAAGGATAAGATAGAAATTTTGATTTGATGAAATTATCTCGAAAAGTACCTACAGGACCATCCTATACAATTGCCTGCTGATCCTCAACCTCAGCCATGCTCGAGGAAGAAACTCATGCTCAACCGATGGTGGATGTGTTCAACATGATTTTCGAAGGACCAACACCTCGAGGGGCAGGAGACTTGGGAAGTTCATCAAAACATCAGTGGGGAGATCATGCCATTATTTTCTCTGAAGAAGACCTACGAAGAGTTCAAACTCCTCATAATGATGCTGTTGTCATTCGTATGACAATAGCTAACTATGATGTAAAATAATATTTAGTTGATAATAGAAGCTCTACTAATGTATTATTCTATGATACTTTTTTTCGAATACAACTTTCTACTAACTGACTAAAACCAATCAACATGCCCTTAATTGGATCTATTGGTGACTTGGTTAAAGTGGAGGGAGAAATAAAACTTTCTATTATCATTGGACAGCAACCTTGGCAATCTACTGTGTGGCTTAACTTTCTCGTAATTTGAGTCCCTTGAATCTACAATGTTATATTGGGATGATTTGGATTGAATGCATTTCAGACTGTGGTTTCAACATACTATTTACGCATATGCTTTTCGACAAGAAATGAAACTGATGAAATGCGAGGAGATCAACAGCTAGCTCGATAATGTCAGTTAACTGCGATCAAAGAGAAAAAGCCCATGGAAGTTCTTCTCAATGATGGATTAGACCAAAGAGAAGAAGAGAGCTAGGGATAACCCACTGAATAGCTTGTCTCGATATCCCTTAAGGAGGAGAACCTGACTAAGATCATCCAAGTTGGATCCTTGTTGAGCAACGATCTTCGAAAAAAACTTATGACTTTTCTATAGGACAATGCTGATGTTTTTGCCTAATCGGCTTCGGATATGTCAGGTATTCCTTCTAATATAATTATTTATTGATTAAATATTAACGTCAAGTATAGACTGGTGCGATAGAAGAAAAGAAGTTTCATCCCGAATGACAAAAGACTATCGATGAAGAAGTCGATAAGTTGCTGGCTGCCGACTTCATCCAAGAAGCGACCTACCTAGATTAGCCCGCAAAATGTCATGATGATCAAAAAAGCTATTGGTAAGTGGAGAATATGCTTTGACTACACCGACTTGAGCAAAGTTTGTCTGAAGGATAGTTTTCCACTGTCCAGAATCGATCAGTTAGTCGAGCTACTTCGGATCATCAACTGTTGAGCTTTATGGATATCTTTTTTGGATATAATCAAATCCAGATGACTTCTGAAGTTGAGGAGAAGACGGCATTTATTACTGAGAAGAGTCCGTATTGCTACAAAGTTATGCTCTTCGGCCTCAAAAATATCGGAGTAAGATATCAATGACTAATCAACAAAGTCTTCAAAAATCAAATTAGCCATAATATGAAAGTATACGTCGATGATATGCTCATAAAAAGTGATGAAGCATCTCTTCATATCGATGATTTTGCAAAAGCTTTCGACACCTTAAGGAAGAACCAAATGAAGTTAAATCCGACTAAGTGTGCATTTGAAATAACTTTTAAAAAATTTTTTAGATTCATGGTGACAAAGCGAGGCATTAAAGCCAATCCTAAATAAATTAAGATAATTTTTGACATGAAGCTCCCGACTTCTAGATGAGATATCCCAAAATTGGCTGGATGTATCGTATCTCTTAACTGATTCATTTCCAAGTCAGTAGAGTGATGTCTTTTGTTCTTCAAAACTCTCAGGCAGAAGAAAGACTTTACTTGGATAGAAGAATACCAAAAAGCTTTTGAAGACTTGAAGCTATATTTAAGCTCCCCACCCCTTTTGACGAAGCCAAATATTGGTGATGAGTTGCTTATGTACTTGGCCACATCTCCTGAAGTAGTAAGTTCGGTCTCGATCCGAGAAGATGACAAAGTGTAAAAATCTATTTATTATATAAGTCAGATTTTACATGGAGTGGTGATTAGATATTCTTGGATCAAAAAGGTCATCTTTATGATTATCACTACTGTTCGATGATTACGTCCTTATTTCCAAGCTCATTCGATAAAAGTCTTAACCGACCTTCCCTTGAGGACTCAACTGCAACAACTAAACACTTTAGAAAGAATGGTAAAATGGACGATCGAGCTCGATGAGTTTGATCTTTTTTACATTCCTCGATCCTCGATAAAGATCCAGATATTAGCCGACTTCATTGTTGAGTGCACAATGACTATCGATGATGAAATTTGGAATAATTCGAAGACAAAACTTTAGACCCAGCATGGATTCTACATGTGGATGGGGCTTCAAATGTGCAAGGTTGCAGAGCAAGTCTCATTTTAATCAATATCGATGGGATGGTCATTAAGTACACTCTTCGATTCGCTTTTAAAGCCTCGAACAATCAGGTCGAATATGAAGCCCTGATAGCTGGACTAAAAGCAGTCAAGGATTTCAACATGAAGCAGTTAAAAGTCTTCACCGACTCACAACTGATGGCCGAATAATCCTGAAGAGAATATGAAGTTTGAGATCTAGTCCTAGCAAGGTATCTTCAAAAGCTTCAATCTCTGCAAATGAATTTTGACTACTTTGAGATTTTTCACATTCCTCACTCAGAGAATGCTCAGGCTGATTTTTTATTCCAACTTGCAACATCTGGTTGCAACGAGCTAGGAAAGATTTTTATTGAGCATCTCGGTAATTCGAGTATTGACATGGAAGAAGTTCACCAAGTCCAAGTCAGCCACAAATCGAGTTGGATCGATCCATTCGTCAAATACTTAATCGATGGGACCTTGCTAACTAATCATGCAGAAGCACAATGGTTAAGTCGATTGGTGACTCAATATATACTAATCGATGATCAAGTTTATAGAAGATCGGCATTTTTGCCTTTACTTAAATGTCTCCATCCTTCTGAAGCTGATTATGCCCACAAAAAAGTTCACAAAGGCATTTGCGATAATCACTTGGGAGGTAGATCATTATCTTATAAAATACTCCGATAAGGATATTACTGACGACTATTCAAAAAAATACTGTCGATTTAGTACAAAAATGTGACTAATGTCAAAAATTTATCAACATTCAGAGACTTTCGTCAAGCCACCTCACGTCTATTTCAGCACCTTGGCTATTTGACCAGTGGGGAGTCGACATACTCGATCTATTTCCACCCATTAGTGGACAAAGAAAGTTCATTATCATCGTTATTGACTACTTCACTAAGTGGATGAAAGTCGAGCCTTTGGCACGAATAATAGAGAGGAAGATTACAGATTTTCTATAAAAATCGGTTATTTGCCGATTTGGTCTATCTCGAGTAATCATCACAGACAATAGTCGATAATTTAGTAATGTCAAGTTTGAAGAATTCTATATAAAGTATCAGATCATTCAGAAACTTACGTCGGTCGAGCATCCACAATCTAATGGAGAAGCTGAAGTGACTAATAGAACAATATTACAAGGCCTAAAGATGAGATTGGGTCAGACCAAAAGTCAATGGGCTAACGAACTCTACAGCATACTTTGATCTTACTGAACAACTCTTCGGATCCTGATCAGAGAAACTCCTTTCAACTTAGTATTTAAGACCAAAGCTGTGATCCCATTGAAAATTGGTCTACCGTCGTCTCGGGTGGAATAATACAATGAGTCAACTAATTTGGACAAACGATGCACCATCTTGGACTTGCTCGATGAAACTCGACGGCAAATTCAGCTGAGAATGATGTCATATCTACAATGGATAGCCCAATATTACAACTCTCGGATCAAGTCCAAAATTTTTTGAATAGGAGGCCTTGTCCTCAGAAGAGCTGAAGTTTCTAAACCGACTAAGCATGAAAAATTATTCTCAAATTGAGAAGGTCCCTACAAAATTTTAAAAGTACTTCGACCAGGAGCATACAAAATCATGAACTTAGATGATATAAAAATTTCTTGGATTTGGAATGCTGAGAATCTACGTATGTACTACCAGTAAGTTATTTGATTTAAATATATCAAAAACTTTTTTTCTACAATACTGTGCCAACAAGTTCATCTATTTGGCAATCTACCGAATAACATGGTCGACTGACACTCAACCAGATAATTACATCATTGGTTGATATCCGATGAAAAGTTATTCATCTAACATCTGATTAGTAAATGAACGAAAAAAAAGGCTAGTCGACTGACACCTGAATAGCTAACTTGGAGATTGAAATACTTGAAAAATAGTTAGTCGGTTTATGCCTGATTAATTAAGGGTCAAATGACTCGGTACAAATTTGAGAGATTCTCTCTCATCGAATATATTTTGATAATCGATTTTGTTATTCGAGTGGACATTCTACAGTATCCGACTAGTTGACTTAGAAAAATTTTGCTAAGTCAATCTTATTTATTGCTGTCTACGTTTCACTGTCGACTATCACATTTAAGCATTTTGGGGGATTGCACGTTGTAGTTGTCGACTATCCATCCAAAGCATCAAATCAAAAGAAAGAAAACTTCACACAGATATGATTTGAGAAAGAGATCATTTTATTCCAGAAGAAGTTTATACATGGTCAAGAAAAAAGAAAAAGATACAAAGAGATCAAGGATGTTCTTCTACATTGCCTGCTTCCTCGTCACTCTCAGGGACTTTGTCTTCCTCATCCTTACCAAGAACCTCATTGGGTTGCAACCCACTCAGATCTGGTTTGGGCTGAAGATGAATAAGAGTCCCCTTGTAATCTTCAAAGCCAACTCAGTAAGCAATGATTGACCCCTCAGTAATTTCATCTTCAAATTCTTGGGATGCTCAAAACTCGACCAATGCTTGAGAAACTACCTCCTCGGCTCGAGTTTCCACCACTGACATCTTTTGCCCTGCCTCTTGGGCGGCCTTCTCGGCATTCCTTCTTTTTTCCTTCTCCTTGTTGAGGGCAGCTTTTGCCAACTCCGTCTCCTTCTCGAAATCGGCCTTCTGCTTCTTCAACTCTTTCAGTTCCTCCTCTTTCTTTTCCAGCTGAGACTCCAGGTCGACAGCCTTTTTTCAAGAAGGAGCTAGCTCAACCTCCAATAGGAAAATCTTGTTTTGATATTTTTTCTTCCACTCTTCAGCAATGTGGAGAAGTTTCTCAGCTACTTCGGCCCTGGCATTGATGATCTGGGCCTCATCTTCTAGTTGGTGGTTGAGCCACCTGAAAGTAGTCAACCTCTCAAACATAATAGTCGCATCATGTACCAGCTACAAGACAAAAAAATTCATTAAGTCAATAATTTGGAAAAAGAATTGACAGTTGAACATCAAGAAAATAGACACCCAGACTTACCGACACTAATGATGCCTAAGAACCCAATATAATTTTTTCGACTGGACGGACCTTCCTTTCTTCTCAATCGACAGGGAGCATCACCATCTTCATCAACTCCCCGATGAGTCGATGATCTTGGAGTGCCATATCAGCAGCCTTGATGTGCATTCCAAGCATAATATATGCCTCCTCGAAAGAGTCCAAAGGGTCAAGCTCAGCTATGAATGTGGGGGGCATTGAGGCCTTTCCTCGACCAGCATCCCCATGTACCGCGACCCAACCAACATCTAACTCACCCTGTACCGGTTGGGCTTGAACTGTGCTAGTAGGCCTGGTCGGGGCCTCACCAACAACAATGACATCATCGTCCTGTTCGATGGAAACTACTGGCATCGATGGTGGAGGCAATGTCCGTTCTAGTAGAGATATTTGGGGTGGTGATGGTGGCTATGTGCTCCTCAAGACCCATGAGGAAGATCCTTCTCAAGTTTTCTTCGATGGTCCCTAAGAAGGTCCACCAGGATAAAAACCCAGCCTCTTTCTGATGGCACAACAGATGGATTTCCCTAAAATCTTCATACCTACAAGCCAACAAAAAAAGTTAATCTCTAGATGAAAAGTAAATCGACCGAAAGACTCAAAAATTTGAAAAAAAAAGTCTACCTAAGGAGTTGACCAAGCTTATCTCGACGTCATATAGCGACTGCTCATTGAGAAGTTTCCGTTGAGTAGGAACTTTGACGCTGGGCAGTAACTCGTATGGCTCCTAATCTTCTTCAAGAACTACTTCATTCTTATTTGGAGAGAGATTAAGAGTAGTCCAAACCCAATTAAAACCCCATGGATGGTCGGCGGCGACATAAAAGAACTTATTCTCTCATCTATGGATAGAAGAAGAAAGGTCGATAATAAATTGATGATGATATGAGGGACTTAAGAACTACCACCTTCTCTCTCAAGGATGTTTCTTCAATATAAAAAAGTTCAAAAAGAGAAATCCTCAGCTCAAAGCAGAGAAGATGGCAAAGAATGACAAAAGAAGAAAAGATTCGGATGGAATTAAGAGCAAGTTGGGCAGGAACTATATCGTACAAATTGAAAACATTGGCAAAGAACGGATGCAAAAATAATTGCAGCCCCGATCGAAGGAACTTCTCATAGACATTGATGTAGCCATCTAAAAGATGGACAATCTGACCATCTTCACTGGATCTCAACAATCTATACCGACTTGGAATTCGGTAATGATCCCTTAGTTGCTGAACGTCGGCTTCCGACAACTCGAACCTCTCATAAAGAGGTCTGAAAAGATTCTCGATAGCTGATTGATTATCCAACTCATGAGAACCAGGATGGTCTTGTCGAGAGAGGAAGTAACATCCTCGAGATCATACCGAGAAATATCCTCGGTCTCCCTTCAGACAGTTGGAGTTCAAAAATCTTAATCTTTCACAACATTCTTGTCTCCAAACTCCCTTCTGGATGAAGACATTCCTAAAACCTCCTAAGAAAAATTTTAGAAAACTTAAAAAGAAAGGAAGGAAAGAAAGAATCGACCTCACAAATATACTGACGACGATGAAGGAGCCGACAACGATGAAGCCTAGAGCACTCTAAGGAGGACAAATCCTACACGCAACTAGGGCTAGAATGGAGAAGACCAGAGCAAAAATGGGACTGGTGACAAAAATTCTGAAACAAGAAGGTCCAAAAGGAAGAAGACCTCCTATTTGTAGACACACCCGATGGCTGCGATCAACGTAAAAAATCCCACCATCATTGAAGATTCTGATGCATGGTTGCAATCTCTGCCGACTACTCATTTGGCTTTTCGATGCGCCGCCACTGTGATCCCATCAAATCAACTGAATCTATGTGAAGACCGACCAAGCAAATAATCAGCTGACATGTGGCTGACTCAGACTGCTTGAGAATCATTAATCTATTATGCGATCTTCCATAATCATCATGGAAGCTTCCTTCGAGCGACCCACAGTGTTAACTAGTGCATGTCCTGTGAGATGACGAGCTGCCACACATCTTGCGAAATGACAAAATGATTGTTTGCTTCATGAAACGATAGAACGATTAGATGCCATTTTTCAAGACAACAATAAATTCATCGAAGGAAATATCTCGGATTCAAGCACCAATTAACTCCTCTCGTTCAATTATGCTACAGCATCAGACTCGGAAGTTGGGGGGTAAGTATTGGGGTAAATCCTCATCTCTCAACCAATCAAGTGTAATCTTCATTTCTCCAATGACTAAATGTGCAACCGATTAAGGGGACCATGCCAATGTTGATACCGACTGATGAAGTTCAACCAACTATGGTCGACTAGGACTTAGCCGGGTTTAAGCCGACTAAGTTTGGCATGCAACTCATTATCCGGTTAGCAACTTTCTCGATTTTTAGCTGACTATCATTAATATATGTATCTACATCTATATTTATCAAATATAAATGAATATGGAGATGGATATACTGATTACTGTTGTCGCAAATCTCCAGCGAGATAGTCGGCCGTGAGATGAAATGTTGCGCCTTGTTGTTGGATGGCGAAAAATCTGTAAAACTAAGTCCGATTACCGGAGGTTATCTGATGGAGGATCTTTCGATGCTAAAGTCAGCCGGAGATAGAGAATAGTCGAAAAGACCAAAGTATGAGAGCAGAGTGTTATGTAATCTAAAAAATTCTTACCCTAGTCCTTTCGTTTATCACTTTATATAGGATAAAGCAAGCTGGTACCATGTAACTCCTACCCCTCAAAATTCGAAACGTGGGAGTTATTGCCTTTAGTGGATGGTTATCTTATTAAACCATCAATAAAACTACATAAGGGGTCATTAGTAGGTAGTTATTGCGCTCCACGATCTCATGATCGTGGGTAACACCCACGTTGGATAACTGTTGCTCGGTCCCTATTATAAATATGAATACAAGTTAGATAATTAAATTTGTGACCATACAATGAAAATATTACAAAATAGAAGATAAATTAAGTTAGTAATGCATCAATAAGATTTTTTTTTTTTTAAAAGTTCGTGAGTACTATAAAAAAAAATTAAGTAGAATTACAAATCGAATCAAATATTTGTATATGGATTAGCTAGTTATCTACCAACATCTGTATCCATTTTTCTATGGAGGATATGGATACGATTATTGATAGAGACATTAATTCGATGCTCGAATTTATATTAATATTCAGAAAGATTTACATATGAAAATAGATCTTGATTGATACCATCCCGTCATCTTTCACTGCTCTGTAATGTTCCTTATTTCCAACTCAAGAAAAAGTTTGCTCATGCATTTATCACAAATAATGCTATGGGTGGGGAGATTGTTTTACACCAAAGAAAGATTCATCTCTTTGCCATTTGTGAAGGGATTAAAATGGCTTATAGGATTTGTTGCTAATGGTCGAGTATTAAGTTACCAAATAGGTGCCCCAAGTTTTTTTTCATTTATCATTGATAATAGAGTTTTGGATTCACATAACTAAACAAAAGCGGTCTAAACATGCTTAAGCCTTCAATACACGTAAACTCCTTGTGCCATTGGGCAGCATTGGCAGTATAAAAAGAACTCTCAATTCCTTCTAATCTAATCCGAATTCAGCTAACAATGCCCGTAGAATAGACCAAAAAAATAATAATAGCAATGGTCGGGCCCCATTTTGTTTGGATGCCCCAACATCCAACAGAACCTTGGTGGGGTGCCTTTTTCGAGTCCCAATTTCGGTCCCTGGAATCTTTCTTTTACGTCTGTTTTGCAGTAGGCCAACCAATTAGCGCCACATCCCATAGGGTCTACATGCCGCTGACGAGACCATCGAATCGTGACCTTTAAATCAGAGGAATATGGAATCAGAGAGATGATGCCGAATGGCGATGGGCAATGTAGCCGTCCGGAGCATATGCACGGTGGATAGCACGCAATCAAAAATTCATGAAATATAAGGGGTAGCGTGGCGTGTTACCTATCGTGGGATGGACTGCAGGCCCATCGACCGGGGCTTGGGGAGTTTATCGCCTCTCTACATATACAACCTCTTACAACAAACTGAGGTGAATTTTGACTTCTTAAAATTAGCATTTATTATTTTTTATAAGTGTTAGGGGTAGAACTTTGATATCTGATCTAAAAATATGAATGAACTTTGGTCGTGACCTACTCATGTATCAGCCATCGATCTATGCATCAACCATCGACCCCTACATCGGCCACCAACCCTCACGTCAGCTGCTGACCTCTGACCTTGGCCGCCAACCCGGCACCAACGTCCGACCCCCGGACTTCGGCTACCAATCTTGGCATCAGCGTCCGACCCTTTCTCCAAGAGCACCTGATTGTTGATTCATATATTGATCGCTGCTCTCATCGTCAAAGTGATCCCTAGATATCAGACACCGATCTAGGTTTGGGGTGTCGACTCCCAACATCGGCTCCCACCTAGGCATCTACCATCAGTTCTCATTATTCAATAGTATATATAGCGGGCCGTCGAGGTACACTCCTCTCGCTCCTTACTTTGGTTGCCATGTTCAGGAAGGTTGATAGGGAGCTCCCGTATAGCTCTTTCAAATCAAGCTATTAAGAAAAGACACTAGCCACATGAGGAAAGAAAATGGATCCTCTGTGGTGCTGTGCATGCTTCGGAGACATCCATTAGGAGATGGGTGGCTGTGCGTGCTTACACACGCGTGTTAAAATACTAAGAAAAGAAGAATGGATAAATCCTAGGGATGTTTAAATAGTTTAGATAAACATCATATAACCATCCCTTTTTTGATGGATGTCCCAAAATATGCATAGCACCCCGCAAAGGATCCCGTTCCATGAGGAAAAAGTCACATCAGTCTCTAAATCCCAAATACTTAAATCATAGCCATTAAGAAAAGTAGCTAGCCATGCACAAGATAAGATCACATCAATTGTCAGATCCCAGGGTCTCCAGTTGGAGCCATTAATAGAAGCGGTTGGCCATGTGTCGGGTGAGGTGACATCACTTGCCAAATCTATGGTAACCAGAGTGAGGATTTCGAGGGCATGCTCCATGGAGGCGGAAAGGTCTCCCACAATCTTTTACTCTCATGGCTCTCCCCTCTATAAATAAAGACGACCAGGGGGACCCCCAAGGTTATCAACTCTCTTGCATACTCCTTTCCGTCTGTTTTAGATTTCTGACTTAAGTGTCGGAGGATCTCTGCTGTATCCGCCTTCAGTCAAAGACTTATTTTGTAGGTCTAATCACCATTATCCTTATCAAGCTTTGCCTCACTCCAACAACTCCGGCTAGAGCCAAAAATCTACCGCAATAGATTGCACTAGAGCAAGGATTGGGCCAGGCCTATTTTTTTGGAAGGAGTATGCGATCCATCGCCATATTGCCATGAAGAACATCCTCAAGGGCCCAAGGCATTCGAGTGCCGCAGCATACTGATCGGCTGAAAACCCAATCGAGAACCATGCTCCAGCTCAACCGTCGGAGGCACCTCCACAACCCCCTTCGCTGGTTGCGGGGGTAAATCAAGACCAATTTAATATTCTGATAGTTCAGGTGCGGACGTTGATTGCAGTGGTCAACACCATGTAGCAACCAAATCTGAAGCAGGAGGTGCCCCAGCAACAACCTCCTCAATCTTCACCGTGAAGTCTGGATCAAGGTAGACAAACCTGCCCGAGCCAGCCCCAGAGTCTCAAATGGGGGAGATGCTTGCCAACCCCTCTCTCCAGCAAAGGATCCACTCCGAGCCGGTCCCTGTTATGCCACATGGAGGTCTACACGGCCCATGATCTTGATGTGAACCTTAAATTGTAAGAGATGAATCGGTAGATTGTGGCACTACAGCATCAAGCTACGGATTGGAGCGATCAGGTTAGCTTCCGCATTGACTCACCTTTCAATGATAGAATTATGTGGAAGTTGCTGCCTAACAACTTCAAAATATCTCAGCTGAAAAGCTGCGATGGATCAATCGACCCAATGGACCACTTGGAGAGTTTCACGGCCCTCATCCTCTTTTAGGGAGCAAGTGATAGAATCCTGTGCCTAGGCTTTCCCTCTACTCTTAGAAAAATAGCTCAGGATTGGTACTCGGATCTGAAGTCGGGCTCTATTCACTTGTTTGACCAGATGAGTCGATTCTTTGTTGCCCACTTTGTGACCAACAAAAGACTATACTGGTAATCCATCTTTTTCGTGCATATCAAGCAAAGGAAAGGAGAACCCCTCCATAACTTCATGAACTGCTTCAACATGGCTATTTTAGAGGTGTGCGATTTGGACCAGTCAGTCGCTATGACTGCTTTCAAGGGCAGACTTCAAAAGAATTTTTTCCTCTACTCTCTAGAGAAGAAGTACCCAAAGGACTTCATGGAGATGTTGGATTAGACTGAGAAGTATGTCCGAGTTGATGAAGCCTTCGAGAAGTATGGCACCTTTGTTGATCTTATGATTGAGGAGAAAGAGGAAAGTTTCAAACTCCCTTCGACCTAGGAGAACTCTCTAGGGGATTGGTGGCAGTCTCAGACTTTACCCCGACATTGAAGATCTAGAACTCCTCCTTAGGGTCGATGACCTAAAAGCCCCTAAGGACAGTGCCACCAATCACCAAGGCATCAGTCGCCCACAAGGAGGTTCACTTCACTAATTATACTCCTCTAAATGCCTCCAAAACTCAAATGCTTATGGAGATTAAGGAGCAACTCCCCTGAGCAAAAAGAATGAGGTCTCGATCGGAGAATCGTACGTAGGAGAGATTTTGTTTCTACCATCGGGACCATGGCCATGACACTGAGAACTGCATCTAGCTCTGAGATGAGATTGAAGAGCTCATTCGAGGGGGGGTGATTGAATCATTTTATCTACCACATAAGGGAAGGCCTCGAGGGGCCATCAAGAGCACCCTGACAATCGAATCTGGCTCCAAAAAATTGATCTATGGCTAGCGTGATCAACACCATCGCTAAAGGGCATGGCAGAATGGGACTCAAGGGATTGGCCAAAAGGTAGAAATCAAAGGAAGTAATCATTTTCTTCAAGGAGAATGCAGAAGGAGTTCAGTTCTCGCATAATGATGTAGTGGTTATATCTTTAAATATTGTAGATTATGATGTATGCCGTATCCTAATAGATAATGGAAGCTTGGCCCATATTTTATTTTATGATGCATTCTCCAAAATAGGTATCTCTTCAAATTGATTGGATAGGCTTGATTCTCCCCTTGTAGGCTTCATTGGAGACACCATATCGGTCGAAGGGGTCATCACCCTACTGATTATAGCTGGATGAGGGCTCTGGCAATCCACTACAAATATTGATTTTCTGGTCATTAGAGTGCCCTTAGCATATAATGCTATCTTAGGGCAGTTAGGGCTAAATGCCTTGAAAGCTGTGGTGTCGACCTACCATCTGTTAATGAAGTTCCCATCGAGCATGGGATCGAGGAGGTTTATGGAGATCAGGATTGACCCAACACTACAGAAACAAAGAACACATGGTTCAGGTAAGGTCAAACCTAAATCAGATAATCCAAAATCAGTTGGCTTTCTTTTGATAAGAAAATGTAGATGTCTTCGCCTGTCGATAGCAAACATGCCTAGAATCGATCCAAAAATAATGATGCATTGGTTGAACATGGACCATCTCCACTAGCCCAACAAGCAGAAGAAGTGGAGCTTCATGCTGAAGTGATAGAAGGCCATTGCCAAAGAAGTAGAGAAGTTGATTGGTGCTGGCTTCATCAGGGAGGTGATCTATCCGGAGTGACTCACGAACATGCTCCTCGTAAAAAAAGCCAATAGAAAGTGACATATCTGCATAGGTTACACCGATCTCAATAAAATTTGTCCAAAGGATAGCTACCCCCTATCTTGAATCAATCAACTGGTAGATGCTACATTGGGCCACGAGCTCTTCACTTTCATGGATACCTTTTTTGGCTACAACAAGATCCAGATGGTACCTAAAGATGAGAAAAAATCATTTTTATTACTGGCTGAGGTCTTTTCTGTTACAGGATTATGTCCTTCAGACTAAAAAATATAGGAGCCACCGATCAGCAACTAAAAAATAAAATCTTCAAAGAATAGATCAACCAAAATGTGGAGGTGTACATGAACGACATGTTAGTTAAAAGTCGAGCATCAGGGGACCACGTCATTTATCTCAGAGAAACTTTTGATACCCTCTGAAGGTACCAAATAAAGTTGAATCCAATGAATTGTGCTTTCGGAGTCATATTCGAAAAGTTCCTTGGCTTCATGGTCTCGCACAGAGGTATTGAAGCCAATCCAGAAAAGATCAAGACCATATGGAAAATGAATCCTCCAAAGTCTGTAAAAGATGTCCAGTGCATAATTGACATGACAGTTGCTCTCAACCAATTTATCTCTAGAGTAATAAAACATTGCCTCTCCTTTTTCAAAATCCTAAAATAGCCAGCAGACTCCAAGTGGATAGAAGAGTACCAGTAGGCATTCAAAGAACTAAAAAGTTATCTCGGCTCGTTGCCACTCCTCGTCAAACCAGAATTGGATAGGAAACTATATCTCTACTTGGCAGTCTCTCCAACAGTGATAAGTTTGGTGCTCGTATGTGAAGAAGGGATGATTCAAAAGTTGATTTATTACATTAGCAAAACCCTTCATGATGTTGAAACCAGATATATAAGGTTCGAAAAGCTGACTACACCCTCATCATCTCGGTCTAAAAGCTCTGATCTTACTTCTAAGCGCCACTATCATGCTTCTGACCAATCAGCCTCTTAAATTAGTCCTGCATCAGTTGCACATGATGGGTTGACTAGCAAAGTGGACAATAGAGCTTACTGAATTCAATGTAAAGTTCCGACCTCGCTCCTCCATCAAAGTATAAGTGTTGGCTGATTTTGTCGTGGAGTGTACAATTTCGAAAGGACGTATCGAGGAGAATGAGCCTATCAAGCAAAATCTACTCAAACCTGAAGGACCCAAGGAGCAGTGGGTCATGCATATAGAAAGGTCATCAAATTCTACGGGACGGGAGCTGGACTAATCCTCACTAGACCAAAGAGAACTGTTGCAAAATATGACTTGCATTTTGAGTTTTCAATCATCAATAATGAGGCTAAATATGAAGCTTTTATCGTTGGGCTAAAAATTACAAAAGAACTTAGGATGCGGGAGCTGAAGATCTGTAGTAACTCATAATTGGTGGTCGGACATATGAAAGGAGACTACAAGGCTCAGAAAGAGAATATGAGGGGAAACCTATAGAAGATAAAAGATCTAATCTTGGTATTTATTAGTTTTCATATTCAGCAAGTATCCAGATCGAAGAACTCGAGGGCTAATTTTTTGTCTAAGTTGACAACTTTGGTACCAGAGGACCTACCTCGAGAATCTTTTTTTGAGGTTGTAAACGAGCCCAACATTGAAGAACCTGCTCTTATCTTGCAAATCAATAACGACTCAAACTAGATAGACCCCTTCATCCACTTTCCAAGGGATGGGATGTTGCCACTGGATCCAAAGGAGGCTCGAAAAATCAGGCACCAAGTATCCTGTTGTATCTTTTATGAAGGCAAGGTGTATAAGATGTCCTTTTCCTTGCCACTTCTTAAATATTTGCACCTCTTTGAAGCTGACTATGTCGTATGAGAAGTGTACGAAGAAATATATGAGAACCATCTGGGAGGCAAGTCAGTAGCCTATAACGTATTTTGACAGAGATATTATTGACCTATAATATAGTGGGATGCAGCTGACCTGATGAAATAGTACAATCGATGCTAGCGGAATGTCAATATCCAATGCCAACTAGCTGTGCCGCTGATCTCGATCAACATTTTCTGACTGTTAGATATATGTCTTAGAAGTCAGATTGATCGACACTTGTAAAACTTTCTTAGGATATTTTTTATAATATTAACTATAAATTAATAAAATTAGATTTATTTTTATTCATATTTATATTTTAAGTGTCTATAAATCATCCATTGAGTTAATAGATATAATGATATATATTCTCAAGAGTTGAAAATTTGAGACATGTATCATTAATAATTAATTCATAAATTATTTTTGATCATAGGATCATCACGAAGACGGTGCTTGATCCAGAGAGATTGGTGCATATTCGCTTTCCTAGAGTAGATAGATCTTGAATCTACGGTGTGGAGATATCAGAGCGAAGTGCAAGTGCTTGTTAGAAAATAAGAGTACTGAGCGTGACCAACACGAGTAGTCATTAAGATATTTATCTTTTCATCAGTGGCTAACTCGATGCTGCATTAGTGTATCTAGTTCTTAGACCTGCAGTGTTTCGACTGTTCATAGTGAGGTTACTATAGTTTGACTATACTATAACTCGATCTTCTAGTCATACAGAGTTTTAAGATGTATGTTGGCTGTAGTAGACTCATTGTAGGAATAAAGTGTGCACCAGATGGGATCTATAAACCTCGATAGAAGAGTAGTCCTATGTAGATCATGATACTAAGTTCTAAAGCCTATGGTCATGGCAGTGTGAATGATGAAAATGTATTTTCATAAGATTTCACCTCAAACTCAAGTTGATTGTTTCTATCTATAAGAAGAATCAGGTTTGACGAGTTATCCTTAATCTATGTCTTGTTAGAACTCATAATAAAAGAACCGAATCATACGATAACTGTACTTAGAGGTTCATTATTCAATTTTGCTGGATTATCACTACATACTGTTAGGTGTTACTGGTGGATCGTGAGACTAATTAAGAATTATTTTGATGATCAATAATTTTTAGTTGGCTAAATTAAAAATATTTCAATTCATTAAAAGGATTTCAATAATATTGGTGATGGAGATCACAATATATTTCACTACTAGATAGAATTGAACCTATAAAGTTATACAACAAAGATATTTGACCTTGGATTATTTAACTGGACTCATAGAGATTCAATTAGGTTAGGATTGTTGGAAATATGTCCTAAGACCAATCATTTGATGATTGTGCTAATTATAAATATATATGAATTGATTAATAATAAAAATTATTTGATCTTTTTCATCATAAGATTGCATCTTCTAACAAACTCCTATATCGTGATGAAGTCTTTAGGACTACTTTGATCGATAAAGGAAGATTTATCACGTAATCTTTAAATTGATTCGCAACCAAACGATACGCTATTACTAGGATGATAGTGATATGAAGTGTAGGTCGTTGTGTGCCATATGCGTTGGTTGTTTTCATAACTAAATGATGTAGAGACACTGGTATGGCATACAGATGAGATGTAGGAGTACATCATCACTAAACATGATCAATTACGGAGTACTCTACGGTCAAAGATAGCTCACGAAGGGTATGGGTATAAGTGTCCCTTCGATCTGAGATCACCACAGTGACTTACAAGCAACTCACTGTACTTTGATACTGGACTAATTAAGTTTTAAATTTAGTGATGAAAGATTTTTGGGTGTAGTCAAGTACTTATCAAGTCGGTGCATGAGTCAAGATGGATTGACCTCTCCAAATTAGTAGGAGTTAATGTATCAATATATTTTAATTTAACAAAATTTGAGCTCGGATAATCCATGTGATATATTTGAAAAAGATTGAAATACAATGTGGATGACTTATATAGGATTGACAGTTAAATCTTAGGTCATCTTTGAGCATTAGGGTCAAAGGGATGAATTATACGGTAACCATATGCCAATAGATTCTTGAATATTGCTTCGCCTTCATTCGACCTATCCGGACGTCGGGCTACCATTGCTAGATGGTTACATCGATTGATTCAGAAAGTTATTTCTGTGCTACTGGCTTAGGTTCAAACCTATGAGGTTACATTCAAAAAAAATTTCTGACTGATCATGAGGTTGATCAACAATTGAGAATCATTCAAGGGCTTAATCATCAATTCGATTGATGGTTAACCTCATGCAAAAGTTGTAATAAATTAATTCACCAAGTGTTAGTAAATTAATAGAGAATTAATTAGTAATTAGATTACTAATTAACTCAATTTGATTGAATAAAGAGGATTAAATAAAATCTAATTGAATTAGATTCAATTAGGTTTGATCCGATTAGATTATGAGATGACCTAATCATTAAGGAAGAATTATCCCTAATTTGATCAGAACTTTGATTCAATCAATTTTTAATTTGATAAAAATTTAATTAAAAATTTATAAACTTAATTAGATTGGGTTTTATGCATTTTATTTGGGCTAAATCAGATATGATTTGGTTTTGATTTAAATAAGAAAATTAAGAGTCCTTATTGGAATAGGACTCTTCTCCCATACGCCTCCTACTTTGATGCAATATATCCTCATGCACAAATAGTTTTTGTGTGAGATTTTTTTACACTAAAGAGTCCTTTTCCTTCTCTATCTCACATCCAAATTTGGGTAGGATCAGGTTTTAAATGTTATGTTCAAATCTGATTTGAAATAGGATACCATATACATAATGTTTAATATTATCTCTAAGACCTTACGGCCAACTTAATTTTTTCTCTTTATATGTGTGAGATTTTGAGGAGATTTTTTATGAAAAATCATTTGGAGAACTTTTTTACCATATAAAAATATAGAAAAGGGCATTCTATATTTTTTTGGTATATTTTGGCATGAATTTTTGAGTAGGGACGACAACACATCAAGAGTCCATGATCTCTAGGACTCTTCACCCTACCTCTTTACATGTTGAAATAAAAGGAGTTTTATTTCATTCTTATGCATGAAAGAGACCTAAGAAAGAGGCCTTCATGTTGAGAGGGGTCTTGGGCATGGTTTCATGGCATGAAAGAAGAGGAGAGCCCTCTTCTCTTGGGGTGTATGCAAAAATTAGGTTTATAGGGTTTTGGTCCTTAGGGTTTGAAAAGTGAAAAAAAATAAGAAAAAAATTATTTTTCTCTCCATCTTTCTTTCACCTCTTCATCTTCTCCAGAAGTCCATCTTCAATCTCTAGAAAGATTTTAGAGATTTGAAGAAAAGATCCAGATCAGTTAAGAAGAAGGTCTTCGCATGAGCTAGCACTCTCAAGAAGATCGATCAGATCGGGGCTTCGAATGAATTTTTCATAAAGGTCGGATGCATGTGTGGCTAGGAGCAACTAGCAAGAATCTCTTTCACCATGTCTCTTAGCAGTGGTGATCGTTGATCCATGCTCAGGTATCAAATTCTAAACTCAAATTAGAAGTAGATGTGATCTACTGCTCACATGCATGTGTGCTGATTTTATCTTCAGTATTTTTTAGATTTTATATGTAACATATCATATCATAGATCTTAGAGTAGATTGATTTAATGATTAGATCATATATATGTTAGAGTAATTTGATTAATCTATTTGCTTTTTACTATAATTTATTTAAAAAAGTTTTGAAATATATATATAAAATTATCTACATTTTCCAACAGTAGTATCAGAGCCTAGGTTCGTTATGACATAATTTATATATATATATATTAAATTTAAATTTAATTTTATTTAGATCTGATATGTGATATTTTGATCTAAATTTAATTAATGATAGATCATACAAACTGATATAAGGTTTTCCTGCTATAGGATTTATCCCTTACAGTGAAAAAGTTATCCTAGTTTGTACTGATCGTTGATAAAATCTGATTTTATGTCATGTATGTGATGTTTATGATCTGATTTAGATGTGATATAAAGTTGTAATTAGATCTGATATAATTTAGATTAGATCTAAATTTGTGCATATATGATATGTGATTAGATTAGATGATTCAATTAGCAAGTATTTGGATTGGGTTGATCATCGGACCGTCCAGTCATAGGATCAAGAAGGGTTTAAAGGCCCTCTCTTCCTATTCGATGGATTGCTCTTATGGCGTATAGGGGTGCCATGTGATTAGATCCCATGATGAAGAATGCAAAAGGAAGTACTTATTTTTCTATAAAATTCTAGATCTTGAAATCTTAAATTTGTTGTATGTGATGCAAAGTTGTATGAAAAATAAAATATCTAATTTATATGATTAAAATTATTTTAATCATGAAAAAATAAAATCTCAAATTATAAAAATTTTAGATATGATCTAAAAGTGCTATGATTAATTTTATTTTAGTATTATGCAAGATTTTTTCAGATCTAAAATTTTTTGAATTATGCTCACATAATTACTAAGCCAACCCAATCTCTTTGTGTGGCTGGCTAAATGTTGATTGAGTCGACCCAGTTTCAGAACAGAAAGTCTTTGCATAATATTTATTGTAAATTATTTACAAAACAAAAATATTGAAATTATTTCAAATCTAAACCTAAACCTATATTAATGTTGAAACTTAATTGAGAATTAAGTATAGAATTGATTAGATCTAAAATTGTGATTTAAGATCTAATGACATTGCATAAAATATGGGGACATGGGTTAGCTCAAATCAGATCCTTTTAATTGGGTTAAACCTAAGGTTAGAATAAAAAAATTAATTGATCATGTAAAGAAATTGATTAAGTCTAATCAAATATTGAATTAGATTAATTATGGTTTCTCTAATATAATAGTTGTAGATGGTCTAGTCCATGTCTTTGATTAGACTAAATGAATCTTGATTATGGCTCAGTTGTTGAACTCGAATCATTAAGTTGGTCAAATCAAAACTAATTAATCAATTGGTGTCTAAAGTAAGTTTGGTATTTCGACTGGTGGTTTTTAATTGGGAGCAGCTTATCTAGCAATTTCGATGGTGTTTAAGGCAAACTTAGCAGACCCTCTCATCGATCTTACTTACCTGACCAATTTGATGGATTATGTCTTGATTAGATCGCTAAGTGATTCGAGTTGATCCATATCATTAAGGTTAATCGATGTGACTGATCTAGATGCCATTTCAACCAGCATGACCCTAATCCAATTCAATGACTTAGTGAAGTCAGTGGGAGAATTATGATTTACTGGTTGATCTCTTCTTATCTTTTCTCTAAACTGATTCTTAAATTTTCTAAATTATTAGGTTTGTAAAATAAGCTAGTTATGGAGATAACTAGATCATAGCCTTCTATTAAGGTGAATGATAATGGATCCATTATTTTTGATTGACATTACAGGCGCCATCCATCTAGTGTTCTCTCTGAATGATGGAGTTATCATTTATCGTATGATGACTCTATTATACTATCTGATGATAGTTGGATTGATCGAGCCATCTTCAGACTTGATCATTCAATAGTTAGAAATATTAAGTAGGTTCATGTTAATGGTTTGACCTAACCAAAACTTTCGGTGGAGACCCATCACCTATTGAAATGAAATCTGGGATGAAATTAATTACTAAAATTTATTTGAAGAAACAATTAGTTGAGAACCTACCCATAGGTGCATATGGATTGATTGAGCCATCCTCGAGCCTGTATGCAGTCTATGTGGATTCTAGTACCCACTAAGAAATTAAGGTAATTTCTCAGATTGGAGGAAGAGGCTACCAATTCGACTAAAATAGTGGAAGAATCTTTAGACTAAAGTCTAAGTCTTTAGGCTTAATCAATTCATAAATATAGAGGTCTTGTGTTTTTCTTTAAGTTATGGCTAGATGTTTATTGCTTCATTTATTGTTTGACAGTGACTTATTTATAGGACTCAACTTTGATAGATAGTGTCGAAAGTTGCAAATAGTTCTAGAGCACGAATGGATCCTACATATGATTATGGATCCAGCACCTGAAGTTTTCACGTTCAACATATATGATGTGATCAAAGATACTTATCAGAAGTGGCCAAATGATTGTATCACCATGTGTTGTATTTTGAGAGTAGCAAAAAATCATAAATTTAGTTATAAATTCGATGATACTCGGTGGGAGAAAATCTTTCAAATATTGAAGGAGTTCTTTTACACATCTAAAGTTGTATCTTCAGTGGGGTCACAATTCTTTGAGAAAGAAAAGAAAAGAAAGTGCTAAAAAGTGATGCTTGGACTGAGGAGCCCGAACTGACAAAAGAGTCTAAGGTTAACTTAGTCTGATAGAGTTCTTTGACCTGAACAGGCTAAGGAAAAGAAATTAGCAAAGGATTACTGGACAAGGTACCTATATAATAACACCTTGTGATTTCTCTATCTGTGACACTACTATCTAGATATTGGATATCGAAAGTTCATACACATTATTGCAACGACTTCAGGTCAGTAGAAAATTTGAAAACAGCAAGAAGTTCCTGAATGTTGAAGATGAAAGTTATGTTCCAATCTTGATTTTAGAAATTCTCAAGTAAATTTTCAATTCTAACAATATCATTTTAGTGATTATCACTATTGTTTAATAATTTTTATATCATTATGAATGATGTTAAAATCATATGGATAACTAAAAAATAGAATTTATGAATAATCACAGCCTGTTAGTGTATAGTACACACCAATCAAACTCCTAAAGTAGATTATATCCTAGAAGCCTACCTTTGGTAGTTTAGGCTCGATTATTAAGTAAGAATAGGATCAACAGGATAATTCTTGAAGTCAATGATTGTGAATCATTATTAACCTATTAATCTTATCTCCTTTGTAAGATGATCAAGTCACTTTTTGTTGAAAAAGGTGAATGAGCTAATGATGTTCTGAGTCTAATACATACTGATGTATTGGATCTATGAATATATTTGTCATAAATTTAGATTATTTAAATATTCAAATAATTTCATAATAAGATAGAGAAATAAACTAGAAAGAGTATTAAAATTTTTCGGTCAGACCAAGGAGGAGAATGCCCTTCCGATGAATTTTTGACATATCTAGAAGAGAATAAGATTCTCTCTTATTGGAATCGACTTTGTTAGATATAGTTCAATCCATAATGGGGTTTACAAGTCTGCCAGTCTTCTCTTAAGGTTATGCTCTTGAGAGTACTTGTCATATTCTAAACTGAATTTCGAACTAATTAGTCGCAAGGACTCCATATAAGATATGGACTAGACGTAAGCCGATATTCTCTTACCTTAGGATTTGAGAGTGTTTGGTTTATGTCAAGCAATTGCAGATAGATTAGCTTGGATCCTGATCCTATATGTATTATTTTGAAAGATAACTCTAAAGAATCTAAGGGGTATAACTTCTATCATGCTAAAAAATAAAAGTTGTTCAGCATTCTTTTTAGAAAAATAGTATCTTGGTGAAGGAACTGATGCCTTTAATGTGAAACTTGTGAAGTTCGACAGATAGAAGAATCGACACAATCTAGTGAATCCATAGAACTGAATTTGATTAGATCATATCTGGAATCCATTGAAGAGGCACTATTAAGGAGATCCGGTAGAATACCACGTCCACCGGATGGATACTTCGATGTCTAAGTTTGGGATGTGATTCTATTGAACTCGATGAGAACAAGAAGGATCTGATCACCTACATGGATGTCATGTAGAGATCTGACTCCGATTAGTGGCTTGGAGCCATAAAATCCGAAATTGAGTCCATAAAGGTCAATGGTGTATGGACACTCGTTGATCCACTCGAAGGGGTAAAATTCATAGAGTATAAGTGGATCTTCAATAGGATCAGAGAGCACAGACGAGAAGGTGGAGACCTACAAAACTCATTTGGTTGCCTAAGGATATCATCGATATTATGGTATTGACCATAATGAGATATTTTTTCCTGTGGCAATGCTAAATATTTCAGAGTTGGAACATGTATTTTGATAAGTGACCAAAACACATGGCTTCATTGAGAACGAAGAAAAATTTAGCAAATACAAATGGGTTAATAGTTCTGTGTGTGTATTTCTTATTTTATATATGAATAAAATTTTTTTAATTGAAAATGACATTCCTTATATTACAGGAAATAAAGGTTTCGCTATTATTATTGTTCTTTATAAAAGATTTGAGAAAAGGCACCTCTCATCCTAGGGATGAAGATCTATAAAGATAGATCTAAGAGGCTGCTTGGATATCCCAGTCCAACGTATATAGAGTGTTTATGAGTAAAAGTTGTTCTATCATATACACTATATATGAGATCGAATATAGTATACTCACTAGGATAGTGAGTGGATACCTGCAAGATCTGAGTTAGAATCATTGAAAGGACATCCTTAGGTATTTGAGAAATACTATAGATCAATGACTCGGTTATAGAGAATCTGACTTAAAACTTGTAGAGTATGACTCTAATTTTTAGTTGGATATAATCGGAATACATCCTTATCCTAAATAATGGAGCAATCTGCTGGAAAAATTTTAAGCAGAGCAATATAGCCAAATTCAAATTGCAAGACAAAATGTATTGCAACATTCGATGCTTGCAAGGAAGCTATGTGATTGTACAGGTTCACTGGCAAGCTAAGAATGGTATCCTTCGATGATGATCCTACTGTATTGTATAGTATCGGAGCTATAGCTCATGCCAAGGAGCCGAAGTCCTATTAGCTTACCAAGCATTTTGCATCGCTACCACCTTATTCAGGAAATCTATTAAGGTGCCATCAATTTTTAGAAGATCAATGAAAAAAAGAACTTGACCAACCTATTTACTAAAGTCTCGGTATCTAGGAGTTTTGAGATGATAAATCGAAGATGAGTATGTGATACTATACTAATTAGTTTTAGTCCAAGTGAGAGTTGTTGAAAAATATGTCCTAAAGTCAATCATTTAATGATTATGCTAATTATAAATGTATATGAATTGATCAATAATAAAAGTTATTTGGCCTTTTTTATCACAAGGTTACATCTTCTAACGAACTCCTATATTGTGATGAAGTTCTTCGGACTACTTTGATCGATAAAAAAAGATTTATCGCGTAATCTTTAAATTGGTTCGCGATCAAATAATATGCTATTACTAGGACAATAGCGATATCAAGTATAGATCATTGTGTGCCATATGCATTGGTTGTCCTCGTAACCAAATAGTTTGGAGATACTGGTATGGCATCTAGGTGAGATGTAGGAGTATATCGTCACGAAACGTGATCAACTGTGGAGCACTCTGCTATCAAGGATAGCTCGCGAAAGGTATGGGTATAAGTGTCCCTCCGACCTGAGATCATCATGGTGACTTGCAAGCAACTCACTGTACTTTGATGTCAAACTAACTGAGTTTCTAATTCAATGATGAAAAATTTTTGGATGCAATCAAGTACTTGCCAAGTCAGCGCATGAGTCAAGATGGGATTGATCTCTTCAAATTAGTAGGAGTTAATGTATCAATGTATTTCAATTTAGCAAAATCTGAGCTCGGATAATCTATGTGATGGATTTGAAAAAGATTGAAATACAATATAGATGACTTATCTAGGATTGACAGTTAAATCCTAGATTGTCCTTGAGCATTAAGGTCAAAGGGATGAATTATACGGTAACCATACGTCAATAGGTTCTTGAATGTTGCTTTGCCTTCATTCGACCTATCCAGACGTCGAGTCACCATTGCTAGATGGTTACATTGATTGATTCAAAAAGTTATTTTTGTGCTATTGACTTAGGTTCGAACCTATGCGGTTATACTCAAAAGAAGTTTTTGACTGATTATGAGGCTGATCAACGATTGAGAATTGTTCAAGGGCTTAATCGTCAATTCGATTAATAGTTAACTTTATGCAAAAGTTATAATAAATTAATTCATAAAGTATTAGTAAATTAATAAAAAATTAATTAATAATTAAATTACTGATTAACTCAATTTGATTGAGTAAAGAGGATTAAATAAAATCTAATTAAATTAGATTCAATTAGGTTTGATCCAATTAGGTTATGAGATGACCTAATCGCTAAGGGAGAATTATTCCTGATTTGATCAGAACTTTAGTTCAATCAATTCTTAATTTGATTAGAATTTGATTAAAAATTTATGAACCTAATTAGATTGAATTTCATATATTTTATTTGGGCTAAATCAGATGTGATTTGGTTTGGATTCAAATAATGATATTAAGAGTCCTTATTGGAATAGGACTCTTCTCCCATATACCTCTCACTTTGATGCTATATATCCTCACAGACAAATAGTTTTTGTGTGAGATCTTCTCATGCCAAAGAGTTCTTTTCTTTCTCTATCTCACATCCAAATTTGGGTAGGATCAGATTTTAAATGGTATATTCAAATCTGATTTGAAATACCATATAGATAATGTTTGACATTATCTCTAAGACCTTACCGCCAACTTATTTTTTTCTCCTTATATGTGTGACTTTTTGAGAATATTTTTTATGAAAAATCAGTTGGAGAACTGATTTACTATAGAAAAATATGGGAAGAGGCATCCCATATGTTTTTAGTATGTTTTGGCATGAATTTTTAAGTAGGGGCGACAACACATCAAGAGTCCATGATCTCTAGGACTCTTCACTCCACCTCCTTATATGTTGAAATAAAAGGAGTTTTATTTCATTCTTATGCATGAAAGAGACCTAAGAGAGAGGCCTTCATGTTGGGAGAGGTCTTGGGTGTGGTTTCATGACGTGAAAGTAGAGGAGAGTCCTCTTCCCTTGGGGTGTGCGCAAAAACCAAGTTTCTAGGGTTTTGGTCCTCAGGGTTTGAGAAGAGAGAAAAAATAAGAAAAAAATTATTTTTCTCTCCATCTTTTTTTAACCTCTTCATTTTCTCTAGAAGTCCATCTTCAATCTCTAGAAAGGTTTCAAAGATTTAAAAAAAAGATTCAGATCTGCTAAGAAGAAGATCTTCACGTGAGCTAGCACTCCCAAGAAGACCAATCAGATCGGAGTTTCGAGTAGATTTTTTGTAGAGACCGGATGCATGTACAGCTATGAGCAACCAGTAAGGATCTCTTTCACCATGTCTCTCAGCAGCGATGATCATCGATCCATGCTCAGGTATCGAGTTTTGAACTCAGATTAGAAGTAGATGTGATCTACTGCTCACATGCATGCATGCTGATTTTATCTTCAATATTTTTCAGATTTTATATGCAATATATTATGTCATAAATCTTAGAATAGGTTGATTTAATGATTAGATCATATATATGTTAGATTAATTTGATTAATCTATTTACTTTTCACTATAATTTATTCAAAAAAATTTTGAAATACATGCATGAAATCACTTACGTTTTCCAACAAAAATTTGGTGAAATTCTATTGGATTTTGGAAAACCATGCTAGCACATTGTTAATCCAAATCCTCTTAGGCTTGGACTCCTTATTTGATAGGTTTGATCAAGTCAAATGCTCTCGGATTGTTTCTACGTAAAAGTTACGTAGAGAAATCGGATATGGCACCTAAGAAGGAGAGTCCTTCTGCTTTAAGGCACTTAGGCCTTATCTCCCCTTGGCGCCACATCTGGATGAGATTGGATAAGGGGCTATACCCTTTTTTTCTCCTCTTTAGCATGATCAATAGAGGGCACAGATACCTAGATAAAGATGGAAAGGGGCACGTCACACCCCTTGGTTTTTGGCGTTGGATTGGGAGTTATGCGCATGACAACCATTGGATGAGATCCAATGGGGCATGTCATAAATATTTTTGCATGGAGAAATCTAAATTTTTATGAGAAAAATTTAGATCAGTGAGTCCTTCTTTTCCCAGTGCTCTTATGAGATAAGAGCTATTTTGAGTTTGAATGTAGAAGGCTAAGAAGGGTCTCTTAATCTCATGGGTTCTATAAAAGGGGCGCCCATTTGGTGGGTCCTCAATTCATCCAAATGCCCCCCTAAGAAATCCCTGCTCTTCTCCATGCCACCCTCTCCCTCTCCTCTCTCATGCCTCATAGCAGCCACGCCCAAAGTGTTGGGTGTCCACCATCTGAAGAAGTCCGATTCAGATCTACATCGGAGAAAGAAGAAAAAGGCTGCGTGATCTAGAGGAGACCGCACTACGATCAAAGATTGATTGCAACTCAGATTTTCTTATTGAGAGCACACTGAGATCCTCTTGGGAAGAACAATCTAGATTTGAGAGGAGTGATTCAGATCTATCTCGAGTAGATATCCGTAGAGATCGGATATTTGTGTGGCTCTGTTAGGACCTCATCAAGCATCCACGATCATTGGATTGTGGAGTTCGACTCGCCATGCAAAGGTATTGGTCCTTTTTCTAAATCTGATTTTATTTTAGCATCTTAGTAATGCATGTGATATATCCTAGGGTAGCCTTAGATTAGATCTAATGCATCCATGGTTGATTAAATTAGATTTAATCAGATCTGAAATATTTTTCGCTGTAAGATTTGTTTTAAAATTTTCAGCATGCACACCTAATTCGGAGATGAGATTTTCTAGATTTTCTTTCAACTGATATAAGAGCTAGATTGTTTCACATGCATTAGATTAAGATCTGAAATCAGATTTAATAGATCTAAAATTTCTGGTTAAAGTTTCAGATCATTCTGATAGAAGTTTGCTCCAAAACGATCATTGAATATTATTTGATGATGTGTTAATTAAAAATTTTAGATCTAATTTTTTATGATGAATGAGATTAACATCTAATTTCATATGATGCATGAAGATGTATTTTATAAAAGGATCATGTTTAGATCTATCTTGCATGAGATGCAATTAGATTAGATTTGAATTACATATTTATGATCTGATTTTTAGTTGATACATGATATGTATGTTAGATCTATGTTGCATGAGATGTATGTTTAGCTCTAAAATCAAATTTAATAATTATATTAGATCTAATTTAAAATATATAATGATGATCTTGTTTATACATGAGATGTATGAAATATTTTTGATTTGTGCATATGTAATATGTGTAGATGTAGATTGATTTCTTAGTAGCCTAGTACTCTTCGAGAATCATAGTAAAGATCGCCCTGCCATAGAGAACTATTGTGGAAGGGGTGTCTATATGAATCAAGAGGAAGAACCATGAAAAGAAAAAAAATTATTTTTGTACAAGATCCTAGATCCGAAATCGTTTAGGATATAATTATGAATCAGAATTTTATGTAGTTATGTTTGAGATGCATAATTAAATATTTAGATATTAAAATACTTTTGACATCTAAACCAAATCTGATTTCATAATGTACTTAATTAAGATCTGAAATTGAGAATTTAAGATATAAAATTAAAGCAATTGGATTTTGTGTAGTTCATTGATACAAGCAGTGGTCACATCAAATCAGTACAATCCTTGATGTAGGGTGTATCATGAACTCAAATTGAAATGATTGTAATTGCAATTTGTAGTGAGAAATCGAAGCGAACTGAATCTCAAAATGGGTGGAACAATTTAGTGCCTAAGACAAAAATATAGATGATGGTTATTTAATTAGAATTGTTGCCATAGCCAGTGGGGAGCCTCCCACACATCTTTTCTTATCGGATCATTTTGGAGATCAATTTCGATGATAAAATGCTTATGGTTGAGTCCACTTCAGTTTGCATTACATCATGAATCCAATCTTGATCAGACCAAGTTAGGATCATGTTAGTAGATCCATTCTAATTATGGATTTACATGGGATGTAATAACAATTAGATCTAAGAGACCTAAGTAAACCTCCTCAATTAAATATTAAGTCTAGCAGTCTTCCACCACTATAGATGTGCAGGCCCTTCCGGGTGTTGACTGTTCTCGACTAATTACAGTGGTTCAGTTCATCAAAGAAGATGCAACCACTTTATAGCATGAGATGCTTTAGGTAAAGATAGGGTTGGGCTTGATAACTGTTAGGTGAGGATCCCAATGATGACTTTATATCTGTGGGTGAGCGGAATGGTCTGACTTAATTAAGAAATAAGATCAATAACTGTTAGGTGAGGCTTTAGGATTTAAGATTGAAGTAGGCTATAACATATTTCAAAAAATATTGGACAAGAGTTGTCCACCTATTGGCTAATGCATCATCAATAACTGTTAGGTGAGGTGGTGTGCTAATTGGTGGGATCGCAGCACCCACTAGAAATCTTAGATCGTGGAGGTTTTCGTTTCTTCATCCGAGGAATGTGGATGATTCAAAAAAATAGTGAAAGTCTAGATTTATTTTTAAAATAAATTTTCTAAAACAAACTGATTAAGTCAATTACAAAGTCTAACTAGAACCTTCATCTCTCTTGTAGGAATTGTTTGCTTCAAACCTACTTACCCGCATCCTAGACGGCAACAAACTGATTGGACCTAACTTTAAGGATTGACTCCAGAATCTTAAGATCATCTTGAATTTCGAGATATTAGCCTTTGTATTTGATCAGGACCTCACCCTTTTTCCAGTCCGTCCGACCATTGAATAGAGGATCTCATGAGAAGTGGTTGGATGTTGATAATAAGGTTAGCTGCTATGCATTGGGTTCGATGTCTAATGAATTGCAACGCCAACACAAAGATATAAAGACTGCCAGACAGATGCTGACTCACCTACAAGAGTTGTATGGTGAGCAGAGTCACGCAGCCCGCTACGAAGTGTCCAAGCGACTCTTCAAAGCAAAGATGCATGATGGACAGTTGGTCCATGAGCATTATTTAAATGATCAAGGATTTAGAGGAGCTTAAGAAGCTCGAAATATCGATGGATAAGGAGTTGTAGATTGACCTCATTCTGTAGCCTCTTACGGATTCATATGCGTAGTTTATTATAAACTATCATATGAACAAGATCCAATACACCAATGCTGAGTTAGTGAATATACTGCTGATGAATGAGAAAACTTTAAAAAATTCAAGGGGCTCTGTTCTCACTGTAGAGTAGACTTCTTCCAAGAGAAAGTCTATTAGGAAGAAGAAAAAATCTATGAAGAAGCAAAAGATTAAGAACAAGCCGAAGAAGGATGTTCTGAAGAAGAAGGCCATCGACAAAGAAAAATATTTCTACTATAACAAGGACGGTCATTGGAAGCAGAACTGCCCTAGCTACTTGACGAGCCTAAAGAATAAGAAGAAAAGCATATTTTTTGAAGGTATGCTTATTCTAGAATCTAATATAATGATTTCTTCTACATCCAGTTGAATGATTGACTCTGGATCTAATGCTCACTTGTGCACTTCTATGGAGGATCTTAAGGATAGTAGGAGGTTGAGAGAAGACGAGATGATCCTATGCATCAGAAATGGAGCAAAGATTACTGCTGTGGCTGTGGGGATGCACTCTCTGTGACTACTATCAGGGATTAGTCTTATACTTAGAGATTGTTATTTTGTACCTATTGTGAGTAAGAATCTAATTTTTGTTTCTTGTTTAATATAAAAAGATTATATAATTAGTTTCTATAGGGACCACTATAATATTTATCTTGAAAATAAAATTATTGGAAGTAGTTTTTTTATTAACAGTCTCTTTCAGCTACATGTGGATATATCTATAAACTATATCGAGCATGATGTAAATACCATAGGAACTAAATGACGTAGAGATATAATTAACCAAAAGTACTTGTTGCATTTAAGGCTAGGTCATATAGAAAAAGACAGGATTAACAGATTGGAGAAAATCGGACTTTTGGATCCATTGACTTTTGAGTCATATCCGATCTATGAGTCATGCCTTCAAGAAAAAATGACCAAGCTTTTTTTAGTAGAATATAGAGAAAGGACCATGGAGATACTTACTTTGGTGCATAGTGATGTATGCATTCCATTCGATGTGCCAGTCAGAGGTGGTTATATTAGAGGTATGCCCTAGAAGCTAAGTTGGTCGACACATGTAATTTTTTTAGTGGCATAATTTTATAATTAAATAAAATAAATCAGATTAATTTTTATTCATGTTGAGTCATGTCTCCATGAATCGTCTAAGAAATTAATAGGATGATGACACATATTCTCAAGAGTTGAGAATTTGGGATATGTGTCATTGGTGATTAATTTCTAAATACTTTCGATCGATGGATTATCACTAGGATAATGATTGATCTAGTTAGATTGGTGCACAGATCACTTTTCTATAGAGAGATGAGTTTTGAGTTTATAGTATAAAAATATTGGAGCGAGAGTGTAAGTGATTGTTGGAGAATAATGGTACCGAGCGTGATCAACATGAGTAGTCATATGGATGTCTATCCACTCGTTAGTGATATACTCGATGCTGCAGTGATGTGAGTAGTCCTTAGATCTGCGATGCCTCGACTACTCATAATGAGATTACTGTAATTTGACTACACATAAATATGATCTCTAACTATATGGGTCCTTATAATAGATATTAGCTATAGTAGGTTCACTGTAGGAGTATGATGCGCACCTATAGGGGATCTATAGGTCTTGATAGATAAGAAGTAATTCTATATGATTTATGAGACTAAGTTTAGAAGACCTAGACCTAGGTAGAGTGAATGATGGAAAAAAAATTTTATAAGATTTTATATATAAACTCAAGTCGAATAAATCTTACATATGACAGACGATGGGGTTTGATGAGTTATCCATGACCTCCATCTTGTTGGAACTCACGATAGAAGAACCAAATCATACGGTAACTGTATCTAGAGGTTTCATATTTTATTTTGTTGGATTGTCACTACATGCTGCTAGGTATCGTCGATAGATTGTGAGACTCATCGAGCATCGTCTTGATGATTAATGACCTTTGATGGATAGAATTAGAATCGTTCCAACTCATAGAAAGAAGTTTCGATGATATTGTGATAGGAATCACAGTATATCTCACTATCAAATAGAATAGAACATATAGGATCACACATAAAAGAGATTTTTATCCAATTAAATGGTTGATTAGCGATTATGAATCGCTATTGGGTCTAATCATTAATATGATTGATAATTAATCTAGTGCAAGAGTTACAATAAAGCAATTCGCTAAGAGTTAGTGAGTTATAGGAGGATTAATTAGCAATTAGATTACTAATTTGCTCAATTTGACTAAGCAATAAAATTGAAATCAAGTCTAATTGAATTGGATTCAATTTAGATTGGTTTGGATTTGATTAGATCAAGTCTGATTGAGTTATGAGATAACTTAATCGTAAGAGAGATCAATTCCTAATTTGATTAAGATTTTGATTCAACTAATTTTCTAATTAGATTAAGATCTTATTGAGGAGATTGGGTTCCTAATTTGATTGGATTTTTTCCTCTTATTGGGTGCAAGCAAATCTGATTTGTTTGGGAATCAATTTAGCACCAAAAGGAGGAGTTCCAGTCTACTGGGACTCTCTCTCTCTCTTGCCCACCCATGATATCACACTGCCCACGAGAAAGCACCTCTTATTTCTTTTTTTGCATGAGATATCTCATGCCAAAGGTAGGTAATGCCCCCTTCTAAATGCCCAAAAGGGTATGGATAAGAAGATAAGGAAAGTTTCAAATTTGATTTGAAACTTATTTTTTATCAGGATGAGGTTTGACCTTATCCAATCTTTCTTGACGCCATACCATAAGAAGGAATTTATTTTATGCAACAAAAAAAGTGATTTCACCATGAGATATCTATTCTCTATCGTGAAAACCACTTTTGGGGTGTGAAAAGAAAGTGAGGCATGAGATTTGGGCATGGGCTCTCCTATCTTATAAGCATGGGTCTCTGGGGTTTGAGAGAAGAAAGGTTCTTCTCTTAGGGTTTTTCCTTTGTACTCTTTGAGCATGCCTTTAAGAGAAAAAGAGAGAGGAGTCTCTCTTCATCATCCTCTATACAATCAGCCTTCTTCTTCATAGAGAGTCTGAGAAGAAGGAAGTTGAAGAAGATCTACATCAACCGTCAGGAGGTGACTTCTGCAAAGGAGCTAGCACCCCGATGAAGTCACGGACCTCTGATTAGATTGAAGGTTTTATATGGATATCCGTAGAGGTCAGATATGTGTATAGCTTGATAAAAATCTCATCGAATTACCATGATCATTAGCAGTAGAGTTCATCGATCCATGCAAAAATATAAAGATCGGATCTCCAGGCTTTTGATTTTAATTAAATCTGATTTTAATTTCAGCATCATAAAAATGCATGTGATCGATCTTGTTAGCCGTAGATTAAATCTACTTCATGTATGTTAGATAGATTAAAGCATTTAATCTAGATCAGAATTTTATTCTATCATGTTCATGATTTTTAAATGTTAAAAATCTGCACATTTTGATTTTTGCATGCATGTTTCCGGATGCGCAACATCCTTTAGGTTATCCCTACTTCATAATCTTTATCGATGATTTCTCTCGATATGGGTATATGTACCTTATGAGATATAAATCTGAAGTCTTTAAAAAATTTAAAGAATTCAGAAATAAAGTAAAAAAATAAGTTGAAAAATTTCTTAAGATTTTTTGATCAGATCGAGGAGGTGAGTACCTTAGTGAAAAATTTTTAAGTTATCTCAAAGAGCATGATATAGTCTCACAATAGACTTCATCTGGAATGCTTCAACTCAATGAGATTTTAAAATGAAGAAATCAAACCGATGGGATATGGTTCGATCCATGATAAGCTTCACAGACCTTTCTATTTTTCTTTGGGGTCATAGTCTACTAACAGCAATTTATTTGCTCAATAGGATTCTATCTAAGATCATTCCTATCATACTGTATGAGATATGGTATGGTAAGAAATCAAGTCTGAGTCATCTTAAGATTTAGGATTGTCTATCTCATGTTAAATGACAACAGATGGACAAGTTAGAAACTAGGTCCCTAAAAGCTCAGTTTATAGGATATTTGAAGGAAACATGCGATCCGTATCACATGGCTTGGAGAAAAAAATTGAATAGATTAGAATTAAAATTTTTTTATAATGTTTATAAAAATATATCTTGATACGCCATAGAAAGAAGATCAAGATTGAAAGAATTCTTGAAACTAATTGCTTCATGAGATCCGAATGTCCAGACCCTCTACTTCACTCACACGTCAAGCAACGTAAGAGAGAGGATGAAGATTTCTTCAGAAGGGAAGAAGAAGAGGGCTTTAAGATCTGATCTTGAAGTAAGGAAGGAGTCTACATGCCACACCACCAAAGGAGAAGGAGGTCACCCAAGAGAAGGTGACGCACAAGAGAGGGGGACGCCCAAGGGGACATGCCTAGATCAATACTTGATTGATTTCTCTCTTCTCTATACCTCTTCTTAAATAGATAAGAAGTCCTAGATCCAATCAAATACTTTCATGGATTAGGGATAGAACTCTCCTAGTTTGAATCAAATCCAAACTTCTTAAACCATGAGGATTCTTAAGGGAAGTAGGAGAGGCACCAACTTGTGCCTCTCTCCCTTATGCCGTATGCCCAAGGGGAGGGGCTAATTTTCAGCACCTTCTTTTCCATTTTGGTTAGCCAAATAGGTGAGAGAATATCAGAAAAATATGGCTAAGTGCACCAAAATCAATTTGGTTCAGATTTGGATTCAATTCGAATCCAATTCGAATCTGATTCGAATCAAATTCGAAAAGGTTGCTAATTCTAATCTATTTAAGATTTAGGTCTAAGTCTAACTTGGATAATTAACCCAATTTAGCCTAAATAAAATCAAGCCCAATTAAATTTAGATCTGATCTAAAGTAATTAGGGCTCAAATCTAATCTCTCATAATTTTTTGAATCATAGATTTGATTAAATTCATCCCCAGAATTAAATATGTGCCTTATGTGCAGTACTAGTTATATTTTTGGATTGAAATATAGTGATGCATTAACTCTTATAATCTGAAGGGGTCAATTCTATCTTGACTCGCACACTGACTTCACAAGTACTTGACTGTATCCAGTAGCCTTCCATCATTGTATTAGAAATATAGATAGTCCAGCACTAAAGCACAGTGAGTTGCTTATAAGTCACCGTGGTGATTTTAGGCTGGAGGTATACTTATGCCTATACCATTCACGAGCTGTACTTGACAGCAGAGAGCTCTACAGGTTAGTTACTATTCGGTGATGATGTACTCCAATATCTCACCTATATACCATATCAATATCTTCATATTTTTTGGTTAAGAGAACAACCAATCTATATGGCACACAACGATCTATACTCGATAAATATTATTATCTTTGTTAATAACGTATCATTTGATCACGAATAAGTTTAAAAACTATTCGATAAATCCTCCTTTATCGATTATATTATAGTTCTAAGAACTTTATCATAATATAAGAGTTCAAAGGAAGATGCACATTTATGATAAACTTATCAAAAATAATTTTTATTCATTAATAATTCATATACAAATTATAAAGAGCACAATCGTCTATAGATAGATAATCAACTTTAGGATATATTTTTCAATATACTAAGGGGTCGTTAGGATACTATTTCTATATCCCAAAGGATCACAATGTGATTATGAGTCAGAATGCTATTTTTCTTTAAAAATAGTTTATTCAAGATGGTGGTATAGGGAGACAGATTTAGCTCGAAGAGAAAATCTTTAAAGAGCAACAAGCTTCCGAACCTATGAAACCAATTCAATTAGAGCCAGTCCACGCATATCCTCCTCCACTTCATAAGTCTAGTAGGATTTTCAATCCTCCTGAGAGATACTAAGATATCATCATAGAGGATGTTGAGAAAATGTTCCTCACGAGGAATAGGGTACATAGTGATGACCCCAAAACCTTTGATGAGGCGATATTAGATATTGACTCTGAGAAATGGTTAGAGACAATGAAGTTAAAAATTAACTTGATGTGCTCAAACCATGTCTGGACCATAGTGGATCAACTAGCAAATATTGTACCTATTGGATGTAAATAGATCTATAAGAGAAAGATAGATTTGGATGGTAAGGTAGAGATCTTTAAAGCTAGGCTAGTGGTAAAAGTGTATAGTCAATGCGAAGGCATTGACTATCAAGAGACTTTTTCATCAGTTGCTATATTGAAATCTATCCGAACTTTGCTTGCTGTTGTAGCATATCTTGACTATGAGATATGAAAAATGGATATGAAGACAGCCTTCCTTAATAGATATCTTGAGAAAGATATCTATATCAAGCAGTCGTTGGACTTCACTTTTAGTGATGAAGATCACAAGATTTGAAAACTACAAAGATCAATTTATGGACTGAAGCAAGCACTCAGAGTTGGAACGTACATTTTAATGATGTAATCAAATCATTTGGTTTCATCAAAAATGAAGAGGGGCCATGCTTCTTCAAAAAGATCAGTGAGAGTACTGTCACTTTTTTCATATTATATGTGTATGACATCTTTCTAATTGAGAATGATATTCTCATGTTAATATCGGTCAAGTTATGGGTATCCAAAGAATTTTTCATGAAAGACCTTGAGGAAGCATCCTTTATTTTGGAGATTAAAGTCTATAGTGATAGATCAAGAAGGATGCAAGGCCTATCACAGAAATTATATATAAAAGAGGTGCTGAAGAGGTTCAGTATGAAAAATTCTAAGAGAAAACTTGTACCCTTCAGTATGGGATCTATCTCTCCAAAAAGATGTACCCCAACATATTAGAGGAGATAGAACGCACGAGCAAGATTCTTTATGCTTCGGTCATAGGAAGCCTCATATATGCCATGCTTTGTACATGATTTGATATCACCCATGTTATGAGTGTCACGAGTAGATATCAGTCGAATCCAGATGAAGAGCATTGGATAGCTGTAAAATATATTTTAAAGTACTTGAGAAGGACTAAGGATATATTTTTTATCTTTGAAAATAAAAAATTGAGGGTGAAGAGATATACTGATTCGAACTTTACATCTAATATTGGTGATCGAAAATCAATATCAGGTAGTATTTTCTTATGCAATGGAGGTACGGTAAGCTAGAAGAGTTTCAAGCATCCTATTATTACAGACTCCACCATGAAAGCATAGTACATCATCGTATCAAAAACTGCTAAGGAGGTATTCTGGTTCAAGAAGTTTGTTGGAGGGCTAGGTGTGATGCCATTAAATATTGTCCCACTATTCTGCAACAACAACGGTGGCATAGCCCTTGCAAAGGAGCTAAAGTCTCATAAAAAATTCAAGCACATCGAGCAACGATTCCACCTCATCCGTGATTATCTCAAAAAGGGATATGTCGAGATAAAGAGAGTCGATACTGCAGACAATGTGGTTGATCTACTGATAAAGCAATTGAACTAACAAAAGACTGAAATCTACCTTGAGAAGATCGGACTTAGAGTAGCCAATTGGCTTTAGGTCAAGTGAGAGGTTGTTAGATGTATGCCCTAGAAGCTAGATTGGCCGACATTGGTAAAACTTTCTTAGGGCATATTTTATAATATTGAGTATAAATTAATAAAATTGGATTTATTTCTATTCATATCTGTGTTTTAAGTGTCTATGAATCATCCATTGTGTTAATAGATATAATGATATATATTCTCAAGAGTTGACAATTTGAGATATATGTTATTAATAATTAATTCATAAATTACTCCCAATCATAGGATCATTACAGAGATGTTGCTTGATCTGGAGAGATTGGTACACATTCACTTTCTTAGAGTAGATGGATCTTGAATCTATAGTGTAGAGACACTGGAGCGAAGTGCAAGTACTTGTTAGGAAATAAGGATACTAAGTGTGACCAACATGAGTTGTCACTAGGATGTTTATCTTTTCGTCAGTGACTAACTCGATGCTGCAGTAGTGTGTCTATTTTGCTCCTTGAATTAATTTTGATGATTACAAAGTATTTGAGGAGGTAACTAATGATTTTGGCTTGGAAAAAGATTTATTGTATTTCAGGAGCAAAATTATAATTTTATCGAGTTCTGATTCGGAAGCCTCAAGAGCAAGAATACAAGATTTGTAATCTATTGAAGGTAATTTTAATATTTTTGAATATATATTTTAAAAAAAATTATGTTTATATATTTGAATCGATCCTATGAGTCGACTCATGGCAAAAGGGGCTGAACGGCACGTTGAATTCTTTGGCTAGCATACTCTGTGAGTCGACCCCATGAGTCGATCTCTGAGCATGAGTCGACCCTATGAGTCGACCTCTGTTGCTGTGTAGGTCAAAATTACAGAACAGTCATTTTCTGTTCTGTGCCACAGAAGTCGACCCCATGAGTCGACTCATGAGCATGAGTCGACCCTATGAGTCACCCTTGTGATGAAAAAATTCTGTAATGGCTAGTTTTCAGCTCATCTTGGCTACATTTAATGCCCATTTAATATGCTCCAATGGCTCAATTTCAGCCCAGATTACTCTCCACCATTATTTGAAGTTATAAAAGGCACTTAAAGGAGAGAATCAACGAGGTTTCAAAAAGGTTCTTCAAGCATTCATTTCAACCCTAAGCAAGAGCCCTCTTAAAAAGTTCAAGAAGCTTTTATTTCAAGTTCACCAACCCCTCAAGAGCTCATTCAAGTCTTTAACCACCTTGAGAAAAATCAGAAGAGCTTCGTTCTTATTGTGTAAAGTGTATTTAAAGCTTTATTTGCTCATTAAAGGAGCTACATCTGTATTTCTATGTGATTAACTGCTATACTCTATTTTGAGTTGATATTTTATTTTGGAAGGATTTTAAAATGTGGAAAGGTTGATCCAAACCTTGAATCAGATTGTATTGGATTGGCTTGTATCCAAAAAATAACTGTTCTAGCTTGGAATAGCTAGAGTCGGAAGTTTTGATGTTGTATTTGGGTTGAATACGGTTTAGTGGATTTAAATTCTCAAGTAGGAGCTTAGGGAGTGAACGTTGGTGCAAGGTTGGCACCGAACCACTATAAATCTTCTTGTTTGTGTTGTGCTTACTTGTTCTCCTTTTAAATTTTTTTATCTTCTTGCATTCTTGCATCCAACTTCTACACCTTGCATAAATTTTACTCTCCATATTTATCCTGCTTATTGTTATAAAATTCTTATAGTTGCAAATTAATTTTAAATTTTTAGAAACCCAATTCACCCCACCTCTTGGGTTGCATAGCTGAGCAATAAGTGGTATCAGAGCACGGTGCTCTAGCCCTACTTTGATTTAACCATCAAGAGCTAAAGATCTATGGCAACTCAAGTTGGCACTTCACTAGCTGAGGGGCAGTCCACAAACCGACCTCCACTTTTTAATGGATCAAATTATACCTATTGAAAAGCTCGGATGAAAATCTTTATTCAAGCACTTGACTATGATATGTGGAGTATCATAGTAAATGAACCACACACACCCACTAAAATAATTGATGATGTGGAATCAACCAAATTCGAAAAAGAATGGAATGAGGTTGATAAGAAAATGGCTCAACTAAATGCTAAAGCCATGAATATTTTGTATTGTGCTCTAAATGCTAATGAATTTAATCATATTTCAATATGCATGTCAGCTAAAAAAATATGAGATAGATTAGAAGTAACTCATGAAAGAACTAATCAAGTGAAGGAATCAAAAATCAACATGCTTGTGCATAAATATGAACTTTTTAAAATGAAGCATGATGAATTAATAACTGAGATGTTTACTCATTTTATCGATATTATTAATGGTCTAAAAAGTCTTGGTAAGTCTTATTCTAACAATGATCTCGTAAGAAAGATTCTTAAACTTTACCAAAGACTTGAGAGGCCAAAGTGACCGTAATCCAAGAAGTCAAAGATCTGAATATCTTACCCTTGGAGGAGCTTCTAGGATCACTGATGACTTACGAGCTAAGCATGAAACAACATCAAGAAGAAGATATCAAAAAAAAGAGGATAATCGCCCTCAAATCCACTGCTCAACCTGATGAAGAATCTGATGATATAGAAAATGAAGAGCAGGATGAAGAAATGGCCCTCATTACTGGAAGGTTTAAGAAGTTCTTAAGGAAAAGAAGATAAGGAATGAGAAAGAGGCCACCTACAAAAGAGAAACATAGCAAAGAGAAGGATAAGGAGCAACCCCTTATTTGTTATGAATATAAGAAACTGGGATATTTTAAGTCTAAATGCCCACAACTGAAGAAGGGTCCCAAAAAGTACAAGAAGAAGACCATGATGGCTACATGGAGCAGAAGTGATGAGTCAAGTTCTGAAGAAGAAGACTCAAATGAATAAGCCAACTTGTGCCTTATGGCACATGAAAATGAGGTAAATACTGAAATTTCTATTGACTTTATCTTTGAAGAACTTCATGAAGCATTTTATGACCTAATTGATGAACTAAAGAAGCTAGGAGTAAAGAATAAAGAATTAAAATCAAAGAATCAATCTTTACTAAAAGAAAATAAGAGTATTTCAAATGAAAAATCAATCCTGTCTCAAAAAAATTTGAACTTAAAAAATGAGATTATCAAATTAAAACCAATGGTTGAAAAGTTCACTTTAAGTTTAAATAAACTTCACATGATACTTGACAATCAAAAAGTTATTTATGATAAAGTCGGTCTTGGATATAACCCTTTAAAGAAATAAAAATTTTTGAAAAATATCTTTGTAAACTCATCATACAACAAGTTTTCAAATATAACTTACTTTAAATGTGGTAGAATAGGACACAAATCCTATTCATATTTTTCTAACAAATCTGAAAATTTCAATATAAAGAAAATATGGGTTCCAAAAGGAACCATTATGACTAACCAAAAAAGATCTAAAAAAACTTGGGTACCTAAAGTCAAAATTTGATTCTTGTGTATAGGTGTGTCTTGCATCTTAAGGAGCAAACCAGAGATGGTATCTTGATAGCGGGTACTCAAGATACATGACCGGTGATGAATCTCAATTCATCACACTTGTTGCTAAAAATGGAGAGATGGTCATCTTCGGAGATAATGACAAAGGAAAGATCATTAGTTTAGGTAATATTGGTATCACTCCCTCCAAGTATATTGAAAATATTTTATTAGTAGATGATTTAAAATATAATTTATTAAGCATCAGTCAATTTTGTGATAAAGGATACAAAGTCATTTTTGAATCTTCTGTTTGTATTGTAACTAGTCCTATTAATGAAGGCATTAAATTTGTTGGGCATAGACATAGTAATGTTTATATGGTAGATTTGAATGATCTTTTCAAAATAAACATGCAATACCTAGTAGCCTTGAATGCCAAGATTAAAGAGACTAGTGGGCTTTGGCATTGTAGGCTTGCACATATTAGCATGCATTCACTCTCAAAACTTATTAAAAAAGAATTGGTTATCGACTTACCCAAATTGAATTTTGAAAAGGATAGAATTTATGATGCAAGCCAAATGGATAAACAAACACGAGTCTCATTCAAATCTAAAAATATTGTTTCAACTTCTAGGCCATTAGAATTATTGCACATGGATTTATTTGGACCCACTATAACTACTAGTCTAGGTAAAAAATGATATGGTTTTATGATTATTGATGATTTCTCTCATTTTACATGAATTTTCTTCTTAGCACATAGGGATGAAATTTTTCATATTTTTTTTAAATTTTATCAAAAAGTCACAAATGAAAAAGGTTTTTCAATTCAAAATATTCGAAGTGATCATGGAACCGAATTTGAAAATCAAGATTTTGAAAAGTTTTGTGATGAAAAAGGTATTGACCATAATTTTTCATCACCTAGGACACCCCAACAAAATGAGGTAGTAGAAAAGAAAATAGAACTCTTGAAGAAATGGCCCATACCATGTTATATAAAAGCAACCTTCCAAGATATTTTTGGACGGAAGCAATTAATACGGCATATTACATATTAAACCGTGCTTTAATTAGACCAATTTTAAAGAAAACTCCTTATGAGCTTTGGAAAGAAAGAAAACCAAACATTGTATATTTTCATATTTTTGTTTGTCGATGTTTTGTTTTGAACAATGGTAAAGAAAGACTAACAAAATTTGATGCAAAATCCAATGAAGTGATTTTTCTTGATTACTCCTCTTCTAGCAAAGCTTTTAGAGTTTTCAACAAAAGAACTTTAATAGTAGAGGAGTCAATACATGTTGTTTTTGATGAAACTAACGATCTTTTTTCAAGGAAGAATGAAGGTATTGATGATTCAGATTCTCTTATAGAAGGGATGAAGGAGATCACTCTAAAAGACTCAACCATTCAAGATGATGAAGAACATAAAGACAAATAGGATGAGAAAGGTGAAGAACAACAAGAACAATCTCTAAGTACAAATGATCTACCCAAAGAATAGAGGTATGATCACAATCATCCCAAGGAACTAATCATTGGTGATCCTACACATGGTGTAAGAACTCGCTCTTCACTTAGAGATGCATTCAATCATTTTGCTTTTGTCTCTCATCTTGAACCTAAAATCATAGATGAAGCTGAAAATATTATAATTGGATAAATGCAATGCAAGAAGAACTTAATCAATTTGAAAGAAATAATGTATGGACTTTAGTTCCAAGACCTAAAAATTATTCAATAATTGGCACAAAATGGATATAAAGAAATAAATTGAATGAACATAAAAATATGATAAGAAATAAAGCGAGATTAGTTGCAAAAGATTATAATCAAGAAGAAAGAATTGATTTTGATGAGATCTTTGCATCTGTTGTTAGATTAGAAGTAATTAGACTTCTACTTGCATATGTTTGTTTTATGAATTTTAAGTTATTCCAAATAGATGTCAAAAGTACTTTTCTAAATAGATATATTGCTGAAGAAGTTTATGTAGAACAACCTCCAGGTTTTGAAAATCATACTTTTTCTAATCATGTTTTTAAATTAAACAGAGCATTATATGGTTTGAAACAAGCACCTAGGGCTTGGTATGAAAGGCTAAGCAAATTTCTGCTTAATAATGATTTTTCAAGAGAAAATATAGACACAATCCTTTTCATTAAAAGAAATCAAAATGATATATTAGTTATACAAATATATGTTGATGATATTATTTTTGGGTCTACTAATGAAACTCTTTGTAAAGATTTTGCTAAGCTCATGCAGGAGGAGTTCGAGATGAGCATGATGGGAGAACTTACATTCTTTCTCGGACTCCAAATCAAACAAACAAAGAAAGAAATCTCCATCACCCAAAGTAAGTACACAAGAGAACTATTCAAAAGATTTGGAATGGAGAACTCCAAAGCAATTGGTACATCCATGAGCCCATCATGTAAGCTTGACAAGGATGAAGGAGGTAAAAATATAGACTTAAAATTTTATAGAGGTATGATTGGTTCTCTATTATATTTAACTACTAGTAGATCAGATATTATATTTAGTGTTTGTCTTTGTGCTCGCTTTCAATCAAATCCGAAAGAATCTCACCTAAATGCAGTTAAAAGAATCCTGAGATATTTAAATGGTATACAAACTCTAGGACTATGGTATTCTAAGGACTCATCAATTGACTTGATAGGATATTCATATGTCGATTTTGCTGGATGTAGATTAGATAGAAAAAATACTAGTAGAACTTGCCAATTTTTTGGAGTTAACTTAATCTCTTGATTTAGCAAGAAGCAAAATTCGGTAGCACTGTCTACGGCCGAGGCCGAATATATTACAGTCGAAAGTTGTTGTGCTCAAATCTTTTAGATTAAGCAACAACTTGAAGACTTTGGCATCAAACTCAATGAAACTCCCATAAGATGTGATAACACCAGTGCTATAAATCTAACTAAAAAATTAATTCAGCATTCTAGATCAAAACATATTGAAATTAGGCATCATTTCATAAGAGAATATGTCCAAAATAAAGATATAATTCTTGATTATATTTGTACTGAAAAATAATTGTTTGATATCTTTACCAAGGCCTTAAGTGAAGATAGATTTTGTGAAATTAGGAGAGAACTAGAAATCCTTGATCCATCAGTTTAAGTATCTCTCTGATTCTAAATTCTTAATGCCAAAAATTTATTGAACCAAATCTATTGAGCTTAATTCTCATTTTTCTTAAGAGCTCAAAAGCTCAAAACTGTTATTCACATGATCAATATTTGGATAAACATCCTTCTCTCAGAGTTTCAATTTTTTTTCAAAATTATCTCATCATTCTTTTGAATTTTTCTGTGCCATGAGTCGACCCCCAGGGTCGACCCTAGGGTAATCTTGCAATTTTGTCAAAACCCTTCGGGCGCTCTCTTCTTATTATGAATTTTTTCTTGAGCCGACTCAGCCCTTCGTCTTCTTCCTCCCACCGAACGAAAAGCTCTCCATCTCTTCTCCCTCAAACCAAAGATTTCTCTCAAATATCTCCTCCCATCGATTTTCACTCCTCAAATCACCCATTAAGGAACCAACTTCCTCTCCTCTCCCTTCCTCATTTGGGGTGGTTTGAGCTTGCCCTGGAATCATCCTCTCTTCTCCAAACCGGTGATTTAACTCCCCAAATCCTTGCCTTTTTCCTTCCAAAATCCTTTCCTCTCTGCCTCACATTTAGTCTTCTAAGCTCCTTTCAAGTCTCTCTTGACCTAATGGCTCCCAAAATGAAGCTACTGTAAAGAAAGAAATCTGTTCTCAGGTTGAAAGACAGTGTGCGTAGAAAGAGATTAGCAACTGAGCCCTCTCCTACTCCAATCCCTGCTCCAGGTTTTGCTTCAGCTTCCACTCAATCCTCAATCAGCCCAAGCAAGGTACCTCTCTCTGATCGAAAAGTGAAACTCAAGAAAAATATTGATTTCAAATTTTTTGAAAAAGAAGGGTTCACTATTGGATCGAAGATTAAGTATCAAAGATAAAAATTTTACTGCTCTTTGAAGAAAAATACTTATGTCGATCTAGTCAGAGAATTTTACTTAAATTTGAGCTATAACAATGGAACAGTGAAATCTACAGTAAAAGTTATTGATATTATTCTTGATCTAGTATACTTGGGATAGATACTGCATTTGCCTTGTGAAGGCTATGCCAGTATGGAGCTCCCTATTAAAGAAGAAAGAATTAATGTTATCTTAGGGAGAACTTATACTGGAAGTCTAAATAAATTGGAAGCAAAAATTCTTTCTGTTGAGATGAGGCTGTTATATCACTTGATAATCAAATTGTTTGTCCCTAGGAGTGGTAGACACGACTTTCTATCTGGTAGAAATATTTGCATTATGTACCATATGATCACCCAAACCCCCCTGAATCTTCCAGCATTGATGTTTGAGGCAATGAGGGAAATCCTGAACAGATCCAAGGCTCACTTGCCTTTTGGTATGGCACTCACCTTAGTTTTTAGAAGCTTCAGAATCAGTTTTGAGGCGGAGGCAGTTGCTAGACTATCCCATTCTGACACCATCAACCGCCACATACTGCATCGCATGAGTTTCTCTAAGACTGATGGCGGTTGGACAAAGGGTGTTGAGGAAAAGTGGAGGATAAAGCAGAGGAGGAGGGACCATCTTCACCTCTTTGTGATCACAGAGCATCCCCAGATATTTAGTTCGTATCTGATCATGAGGCTGGTCCTTCAGAGTCTGTGAGGAGGCATGCTTCAGTTCCACAGTTAGAGAGTAGGGTACATCCTTCAGAGTTCAGACTAGCAGATGATTAGATTGAGATGATGTCCCAACATGTTGCTTCTATTCTATCACAGCAGTTTGCCACTTCAGTCTTTGCACAGAGATCGACATCTTAGGGTGATTCAGATCAGACTCTGATCCCTCATATTTCTACTATTTTTCAGATGCTCACTGCTTAGTCGGTACGTATTGAGCAGCTTGAGGGATATATTTTGAGATTGACAGGCAGAGTATTAGACTTACAGGGGTAAGTATTAGCTTTAGCCCATCTCCAGCCACATGAGGACATCACAGAGATCTCAGACCTAACTGCAGAGGCGGCTAGACTTTGAGGAGTCTTAGAGAGTGGTTTTGACTTCTTGAGGAGAGAGATCAGAGGCTCTAGTGAGAATGCTTCTACTCAGTTCAGTACCTGATGTAGTCTGTATCGAGAGCCTTGAATCTTTTGGACACCATCAGACTTTCTCTTATAGCACAGTCTGTAGCTTCTCAGGCTCCAGAATCCTCTCACCCCTCTACTCGTGCTGGTACCTCTACCCATGGCCGAGACAGACATGGTCGAGGTCATACCAGTGGACTTGATCCTACATCTCCTCACCCTATCTCTGATTCTTCAAATTTTGATCCCTCTAGCCATGACATCTATTAGATTTAGATTAGTTTGTCTCCTATGTCTAGGATCTATCTTATGGGCCTTGTATTCGTTGGCTAATTAACTCTTGGATAGTTTTTATCCATGACTTTTGTATTTTGAGTTGACTCATGTGTATTAGGATACCTTTTGTATTCAGTCACTTTTGAATATATATATATATATATATATATATATATATATATATATATATATATATATATATATATATATATATATATATATATATATATATATATATATATATATATATATGTGTGTGTGTGTGTGCTTTGACTTTCAATAAATGTCTATGAATGTGATCAAATTGAATTGTTTTAATTATGAGATATGAAAAATAACTCATATTAGTACTGAGAAATACTATGAATTGCAATATCTTCTAGATGAGCAAGTTGATATATCCTTTATGTTTGCTATCTTGAGGGGGAGTAGAGAAATAAGCAATCAAAGAAGGAGGCTAAAGAAGAAAAATATGGTATCAAAAAGGGGGAGTAAAGAAAATATATCCTTTTTGTCATCTTTCTTTTCTTTTCTCTATCCTTAAAATCTCTTAAGATCTTAATTGATGCTATCAAAAAGGAGGAGTAAAGAAAATTTATCCTTTCAAGATCCCTTAAAAGGAGAAGTAGAGAATCTTAATTGATGCTGTCAAAAAAGGAGAGTAGAGAATCAAAATTGAATTTGAGCAATAAGCAATAAAGAAATGAGCAATAAACAATAAAAAAATTAGTAATAAGTAAAATTATTAAGTAAATGTGTCAAAGAATCAAAATTGTTAGCTCTTTTTTTATCTAATTTTCAAAGCAAATGAATTTATAAGAAAATTTTAAATTGATCTTTAAACTGCTTATGATGCATTTCGTTCAAATACTTGACTATGATATTGAAGTGATGCATCTTCATAAATTTGAAATTCATGTTCAATGCTTTATATATGCTTTTGCTCAAATATTTTATCATCATCAAAAAGGGAGAGATTGTTGCTCTTTGAATTGATTTTGATGATTACAAAGTATTTGAGGGGGTAACTAATGATTGTGGCTTGAAAAAAGATTTATTGTATTTCAGAGGCAAAATCATAATTTTATCAAGTTCTGATTCAGAAGTCTCAAGAGCAAGAACACAAGATTTGTAATCTATTGAAGGTAATTTTAATATTTTTGAATATATATTTTAAAAAAAAATCATGTTTATATATTTGAGTCGACTCCATGAGTCGACTCATGGCAAAAGAGGCTGAACAACATATTGAATTCTTTGGCTGGCACACTCTATGAGTCGACCCCATGAGTCGATCCCTGAGCATGAGTCGACCCTTTGAGTCAACCTCTGTTGCTGTATATGTCAAAATTACAGAACAGTCATTTTCTGTTCTGTGCCACAGAAGTCGACCCCATGAGTCGACTCATGAGCATGAGTCGACCCTATGAGTCGACCTCTGTGACGAAAAAATTCCACAATGACTAGTTTTCAGCTCATTTTGGCTGCATTTAATGTCCATTTAATATGCTCCAACGGCTCTATTTCAGTCCAGATTACTCTCCACCATTATTTGAAGTTATAAAAGACACTTAAAGGAGGAAATAAACGAGGTTTCAAAAAGATTCTTCAAGCATTCATTTCAACCCCATGCAAGAGCCCTCTTAAAAAGTTCAAGAAGCTTTTATTTCAAGTTCACCAACCCCTTAAGAGCTCATTCAAATCTTCAACCACCTTGAAGAAAATCAGAAGAGCTTTGTTCATATTGTGTAAAATATATTTAAAGTTTTATTTTCTCATTAAAAGAGCTACATCTATATTTCTATGTGATTAACTGCTGTACTCTATTTTGAGTTGATATTTTATTTTGGAAGAGTTTCAAAACGTAGAAAGATTGATCCGAACCTTGAATCGGATTGTATTGGGTTGGTTTGTATCCGAAAAATAAGTGTTCTAGCTTAGAATAGCTAGAGTCAGAGGTTTCGATGTTGTATTCGGGTTGAATATGGTTTAGTGGATTTGAATTTCCAAGTAGGAGTTTGGGGAGTGGACGTAGGTGCAAGGTTGGCACTGAACTACTATAAATCTTTTTGTTTGTGTTGTGCTTACTTGCTCTCCTTTTAAATTTTTTTATCTTTTTGTATTCTTGCATCCAGCTTCTACACCTTGCATAAATTTCACTCTCCACATTTATCCTGCTTATTATTATAAAATTCTCATAGTTATAAATTAACTTTAAATTTTTAGAAATCCAATTCACCCCCCCCCTCTTGGGTTGCATAGCTGGGCAACAGTTTAGTTCTTAAATCTATAGTACCTCGGCTATTCACAGTGAGGTTGCTATAATTTGACTCACCATAACTTGATCTCCTAATCGTATAAAGCTTTGAGGTGTATGTGTTGAAAAATATGTCTCAAAATCAATCGTCAGGCTGTTGACGATTGTACTCACTTTTATAAATATATATGAATTTTTATTAATAAAAATTATTTAGTTTTTTCATCATATTTTATCTATCTTATTTGAACTCCTGTATTGTGATGAAGTTCTTAGGACTATATTTAATCGACAAAGGAGAATTTATTGCTTAGTCCTTAAAATATGTTCGCAACCAAATGATATGCTATTAATAGGACAATAGCAATATTGAGTATAGGTCATTGTGTGCCATATAAGTTAGTTGTCCTCTTAATCAAGGAGTGTGGAGATATTGGTATGGCATGTAGGTGGAATGTAGGAGTACATTCACACCGAATGTGATCATTTGTCAAGCACTCTGCTGTCAAGAGTAGCTCGTGAAGGGTATGAGTATAAGTGTCCCTTAGATCTGAAATCACCATCATGACTTATAAGCAACTCACTATATTTTAGTATTGGACCATCTGAATTTTTAATTCAATGATGGAAGGTTATTGGGTACAGTCAAGTACCTATTAAGTCAGTGCATGAGTCAAGATGGAGTTGAACCCTCTGAATTAGTAGGAGATATGCATCTGTGTATTTTAATTTAGTAAAATCTTGATCAGGATAATCTATGTGATGGATTTGAAAGATTGAAATACAATATGATCGACTATATTAGGGTTGACAGTCAAATCCTAGATCACCTTGAGTATTTGGGTCAAAGAGATAAATTATACAATAACCATACGTCAATAGGTTCTGAATGTTGCTTTACAATCTTTTGACCCATCCGGATGTCAGGTCTCATTGCTAGATGGTTACATTGATTAGTATAGAAAATTATTTCTATGCTACTGGTTTAGGTTTAAACCTATAGGGTCATACACATTAGAAGATATGGTTTGATTTGATGGCTGAAAAGTCTAATTGGATTGTGACCCTGATGAAGAGTCCCACTAGACTGGGACTCTAGAGGAGAGTCCCACTAGACTGAGACTTTACTATTAATAGAGAATTAATTATCAATTAGATTGCTAATTGACTCAATTTGATTGAGCAAAAAATTTTGGATCAAGTCTAATTGAATTGGATTCAGATTGACTTAGACTAAGTTTGATTTGATCAAGTCTAATTGCAAGAAAAAATTGATTCTGCTTTGATCAGGACTTGAGCTCAGCTAATTTCTAATTGGATTAGAAATTTATTAAGATGATTGGGCTTCTAATTATATTAAGTTTATTTCTATCATTGGGTTCAAACTAAATTTGATTTGGCTTAGAATCAAATTGAAAATGAAGAGTCTCAGTCGGCAGGGACTCTAACCTTATCTCTTGCACCATCTTGGACCCATACCTTCCTTCTCAATGCCAAAATAGTTTTGGCATGAGATTTTTAGCATGATGAGAGAGGGCCCAGTTAAGGTGGGTGGCAAAGTATAATGAGTCATGATCTTATCTCCTGTCTAATTTGAATGCGATCTGAATTAGAGATAAAGAGATAAGAAGGAAAGAGATTTTTCAAGTTTGGAAAGAAAGGTGGTGCCTATTAATTTTTTCCTAAATTTCTTTGAAGAGTTTTTTGGACATGTGAGATATCAAATTTCCTCCACACACCAACTACCTTTTTCTGGAATTTTTGGGATGCCAAAAATTATTCTTGGCATGGAGATATTGATGCCCTCCCCTTTGACCAAAACCTTAACCCCTTGTTATATAAAGGGGTCTCCAATTGTGGCTGCCTGATCCGGAGTTTCTTGCTGGTTTTATTTTTCTCCAGAGCTCTCTCCCCCTTTCTCTCTTCCTCCTATAAGTCTTCCTCTCTTTTGGAGCATCTAAGAGCTCAAGAGAAGAAGAAAAAATTTAGCCTTCAAGATCTTTGCAAGCTAGCACTTCTAAGGAGCCTGATCTGCATCGATCTTCATATGGATGATCTGTAGAGGTCGGATGCCTTTGTGCGGCTGTGAGCAACCTGAAAGGATTCTCTCCTAAATGAGTTATTTATGGAGATCAGCAACCCACAATCTGGTAACAAATTTTGAACTTGTTAAACTAGTTTTGGTAGATCTAACGGTTGGATCTAGTTTGCAGCATTGATTAGATCGATGCAGTTTTTATTTTTAGATCTTAAATGCATATTAAATTATATTATAGATCTTGAAATGATAGTTTAGATGAGATCTTATACATATAAAATAGATTAAATCATTTAATCTTGTTCATCCACTGCGTAAAATTTTAAAATTGCATGCATAGCACTGTTGCACTTTTCCTTCAATTGGTATCAAAGCCATGTTCCTTATGATATAATTTAATATGCTTTGAGATCTGATTTTATAATATTAGATCTGATTATTTATTATTTAGATTAGATCTAAATATATTTTATTTTCAGATCTGATTTTTATTCAGTCCTTGCATGATAGATTAGATGATCTGAGTAGCAAAGTACTCGAATTGGATAATCACTAGGCTGTCCGGTCATAGGAGCAAGTAAGGTTACATGACCCTCTCTTCTCATTCAATGGGATACTCTTATGATGTGTAGGGGTACCACTGTGAAGTCCTATGAAGAAGAAAGTGAAAAAAAAAATTTACTTTCTTGTAAAATCCTAGATCTTGAAATCCTAAGATTTGTTGTATGTGATGCAAGTTACAAAAAAAATTTGTTACATCTAATCTTAATAATCAAAATTATTTTGATTTGAAATCATTAAAATTTAGATGTGATCTAAAAAATTTTATGATTTAATGTAAAAAATTTATATGAGAAATAGTTTCAAAATCTAAACCATGTTGATACTAAACTTAATTAAGAATTAAGTGTTGAATCGATTAGATCTAGAATTATAATTTAAGATCTAATGATATTGTATAAAATATAGGACATGGGTTAGGTCAAATCAGGTCCTCAAAATTGGATTAGACCTAAGGTTAGAATCAAAGAGTTAATGGATCATGTAGAAAAATTGATTAAATCTAACCAAATATTGAATTAGATTAAATCAAGATTTTTTTAATACAATAGTTGTAGGTGGTCAAGTCCATATCTTTGATTAGACCAAATGGACCTTGATTGTGGCTCAGTGGTTGAACCCGAATCATTAAGTTGGTCAAATTGAAACTAATTAACCAATTGATGTCTAAGATAAGTTTGGCATTTTGATCGATGATTTTTAATTGAGAGCAGCTTACTTAGCCATTTCGATGGTGTCTAAGGCAAGCTTAGCAGACCCTCCCACTGATCTCACTTACTTGACCAATTTGGTGAATTATATTTTGATTAGATCGCTAAGTGATTCGAGTTAACCCATACCATTAAGATTGATCAGTGTGATTGATCTAGGTGCCAATTCGACCAGCATGAACTTAATCCAATTCAATGACTTGGTGAAGTCAGTGAGAGGATTGTAGTTTACTAATTGATCTCTTTTTTTCTCTTCTCTTAATTTATAAATTAAATCTTCTAAATTATTAGGTCCCTTAAATGAGATAGTTATGATGATAACTAAATCATAGCCTCCCATTAAGTTTGGTGATAATGGGTCCATTGGTATAATGATCATTGGAGGCCCAAAAGTCTAGTGCTCATCTGTTAATAGAATTATCATTCATAATATGATGACTTAGTCGAGTCTCTCTAGCAAGTGGTCAAGTTAGCCGGCCAAAGTTGAGTCTGATTATTTGTTTAGTTAGATTTCTAAGAATGATCATGTTAATGATTGGACCTAATCAGGGCTTGTAGAGAAGATCAAAATCAACTGAAAAATTTTTTGAGACTAAATTAAATATTAAAAATTATTTGGTGAAACAATTGGTTAATGAACCTACCCATGGATGCACATGAGTGAGCTAGTCAAAGTCGGACTCATGTGCAGTCTGTGTGGATTCTAGTATCCGCTAAGAAATTAAGATAATTTTTCGAATTAGAGGTAGAGGCTATCAATTTGTACAAAATAGTGAGAAAATCTTCAGATTAAAGTTCATATTTTTAGAATTAATTAATTCATATACTGATTAGATTTTGATTTTTTTTTATGTAGATATGGTCTCAAACTTATTGCTCCGATCACTGTTGGACAGTGAGAAGTTGATGGGATCTAATTTCGATAAATAATATCAAAAACTAAAAATCATATTGGAGCACGAGTAGATTTTGTATATCATTATAGATCCGACACCTGAAGAGCCTGCTCCCAACACCTGTGGCACGATTCGAGATATTTATTTGAAGTGGCTCAACAACTGTATTATAGTACGTTGTATAATGCGGGCTTCAATGAACGATGAGTTCAGTCAAAAGTTTGAAGAAGCTCAGTCAGAGAACATGCTCAAAGTGTTGAAAGAGTCTTTTGGTACTCCCGAAGATGTTGAGTAATGCAAGACTAGTTGCGTTGTTTTCAATCCTCGGATGAGGGAGGGAGCATCGATCACTGATCATGTATTGTACATGATCGAATAGATCGAGCGACTGAGCAAGCTCAGCTTCCTCTTGCACGAATAACTGGAAAAAGATGCGATCCTGAACTTTCTGCTCAAATTCTACTTGTCGTTTCTCAGTCATTTTAGAATGATGAAGTCTGTAGTCAACTACCATGGTCTGTTGGGATTGCTACAAACTTTTAAGAAGGATCATCAGCTCTATAAGGAGATGGTGAATGTAGTGGGAGGATCTTCTTCGAGTGGGCATCGTCCCTTTAAAAAAAAAAGAAAAAGAAGAATAAGAAGGTGCAAAGTGTTGGGAGTCTGACCCAGAAGCTAAAGTTCAAGGCCGACCAAAGTCAGACAAAGTGCTTCTATTGTAAGAAGTAGGGTCACTGGAAGAGAAACTGTCCTCAATACTTAGCTTCTCTTGACCCGAACAGGCCAAAGAAGAAGAAGCAATCAGTTGTTAGATAAGGCAATTATATGATAAAACCTTATAACTTCTCAATTTTTGATACAATGATCTCGGTATTGGATACTGGTAGCACTATTAATATTTGCAATTCATTATAGGATCTTCAGGTTAGTAGGAGATTTGGAGACGGTGAGAGATTCTTGAATGTTGGAGATGGAAGATCAGTTTCAGTTCTAGCTTTAGGAATTATCAAGCTTGTATTCAATTCTCATTTTATTGTTCTTAATTAGTGTCATTACTGTCCAAGTTTTTTTTTGAATGTTATTTCTATAGGTCTTTTGGCCAAAATAAATTATGAAATTTCAATAAAGAAAAGTTTTTGTGATATCATTTTGAATGGTGTTACTATAATGTGTGGACAGTTGAACAATAGTATATATGTTGTATCACAACTTAATGTAATATACACGTCTAATAAATGCCCTAGAATAGTCGATGTCACGGATGCCTACCTTTGGCATTGTAGGCTAGGTCATATCAATAAGAACAGGATAAACATGTTAGCTTAAGAAGAAATTCTTGATGACAATGATTATAAATCATTACCAATCTGTGAGTCTTGTCTATTTGGAAAGATGATCAAATCATCTTTTACTAAAAAAGATGAATGAGCCAGTGATGTTCTGGGCCTGGTATATACTGATGTATATAGACCCATGAGCACAAGTGCCAGAGGAGGGTACCACTATTTTATTATGTTCACAGATGACCTATCTAGGTATGGGTACTTCTACTTGATGAAATACAAGTCTGAATTATTTAAAATATTCAAATAATTCTGTAATGAGGTAGAAAAATCAACTGAAAAGAATATTAAAATTCTTCGATCAGATCGAGGAGGTGAATATCTTTCTGATAAATTTCTGACATATCTTGAGGAGAATAGGATTCTCTCTTAATGGACTCTTTCTGGAACACCACAACATAATGGTGTGTCAGAAAGGAGAAATTGAATCTTGTTGGACATGGTTCGATCCATGGTGGACTTTTCTAATTTGCCGATATCTTTTTAGGGATATGTACTCGAGTCGGCTTGTTATGTGCTTAATAGGGTTTCTAATAAATCTGTAAGTAAGATACTATATGAGATATGGGTAGGACGTAAATCAGGACTCTCTCACCTAGGGTTTGGGGGTGTCCGACTTATGTCAAACGTTTGAAAATAGACAAACTCGAAGCCAGATCTGATAAATATATTTTTATAGGATATCCTAAAAAAACTAAGGGGTATTACTTCTACCATGCTGATGAACAAAAGGTGTTTATCAGCCTTAGGATAGTTTTTTTAGAAAAAAAAATTTCTTGAGGAAGAAATTAATGCCTCTAAGGTTGAACTTGATGAAGTTCAATAGGTAGAACTGACACAGTCTAGTGAATGCACAGAATCGAATTTGATGATGTCAAATTCGAAACCTGTTATAGAGGCACCATAAAGGAGATCTGATAGAGTATCGTATCAACCGGACAGATACTATGGTTTCTTGATCCGAGACGGAGATCCTGTCTCGATAAGAACAATAAGGATCTGATCACCTATATAGATGCAATGCAGAGGTCCGACTCTGATAAATCACTTGAAGTCATAAAATTCAAAATGGAGTCCATGAAGATCAATGATGTATGGACATTAGTTGACCCACCTGAAGGGGTTAAATCCATAGGGTGTAAGTGGGTCTTCGAAAGGAAGAGGGGTGCGGATGGAAAGATGAAGACCTATAAAGCCCGTTTGGTTGACAAGGGTTATCTTCAGTATTATGATATTGATTATGACGAGTCATTTTTTTCTGTGATAATGCTCAAGTCTATTTGGATTATACTTGCGATAATGGTGCACATAGACTATGAAATCTAGCAAATAGATGTGAAAACAGTTTTTCTAAATGGAGAGCTAGAAGAAGACGTGTATATGATACAGTTTGAGGATTTCACATCCACAGATGAGTCCAAAGTGTACAAGCTTCAGAGATCTATCTATAGATTGAAGCAGGCATCTAGGAGTTGGAATATGCATTTTGATAAAGTTATCAGAATGTATAGCTTTGTTAGGAATGGAGAACTCTGCATTTACAAATGGCTAAATGACTCTATAGTTGTATTCCTTATTTTGTATATGGATGACATTCTCTTAATTGAAAATGATATCCCTGTATTACAAGAAATAAAAGTCTGGTTATCATATCAGTTTTCTATGAAGGGCCTAGGAGAAGCATCATATATCCTTGGGATGAAGATCTATAGAGATAGATCGAAAAGGTTGCTTGGATTATCCCAGTCCATGTAGAATTTTATGAAAGGCTATCTCCCGATAGGCCATGAAATTTCTCTCTCGAAAAAAGATTATCTGACAACTCCTTAAAAGAGAGCGTATGAGTAGAGTTTCATATGCTTCGACAGTAGATTCTATAATGTATGCCATAATATGTATAAGATCAGACGTGACATACTCAGGGTAGTGAGTAGATATCAGTCTGATTCAGGAGAGAACCACTAGAAGATCATAAAGATCATTCTTAAGTATTTAAGAAATACTAAGGACCAGTGGCTTGTTTATAGTGAAACTGACTTGAAACTAGTGGGGTTTATCGACTTCAACTTTTAGTTAGACCATAAGGATAGTAAGAGTGTGTCGGATTATATTTTTATCTTAAATGATGGAGCAATCTGCAGAAAAAATTTCAAGCAGCACATCATGGCTGACTTTATTTGCGAGGTGAAGTATCTTGCGACATCCAATGCTGCGAAGAAAGCTGTATGATTGTGAAAGTTCATCGATGAGCTCGAAGTGGCACCCTCTATCAATGGCCCTATCCTGTTATACTGTAACAGCACTGGAGCTATTGTTCAAGCTAAAGAGTCGAAGTTCCATCAGCGCACCAAACATATTTTACGCCGCTACCACCTTATTTAAGAGATCATGGATCGAGGTGACATCGATCTTTAGAAGATCAATGAAAAGGAGAACCTAGTCGATCCATTTGTTATAGCTCTCGAAATCAAGAAGTTCGATGATCACAAGTCGAAGATGGGTATACAATACTGTACCGATTGACTTTAGTCTAAGTAAAAATTATTAAAAAATATATTCTAAAGTCAATCATCAGTCTATTGATGATTTTACTCACTTTTATAAATATCTGTAAATTTTTATTAATAAAAATTATTTAATTTTTTTATCATATTTTGTCCATCTTATTTGAACTCCTGTGTTGTGATGAAGTCCTTAGGACTATATTTAATCAATAAAGGAGGATTTGTCACTTAGTCCTTAAAATGTGTTCACAATCAAATGATATGCCGTTAATAGGACAATGATAATATCAAGTATAGATCATTGTGTGTCATATAAATTGGTTATCCTTTTAACCAAGGAGTGTGGAGACACTTGTATAGCATGCAGGTAGAATGTAGAAGTACATTCACATTGAACATAACTATTTATCGAGCACTCTACTGTCAAGAGTAGCTCGTGAAGGATATGAGTAAGTGTCTCTCAGATCTGAGATCATCACGGTGACTTGTAAGCACTGTATTTTAGTGTCAGACCATCTGAATTTTTAATTCAGTGATGGGAGGTTATTGGGTACAGTCAAGTACTTATCAAGTCGGTGCGTGAGTCAAGATGGAATTGACTCCTCTGAATTAGTAGGAGATATGCATCGGTGTATTTTAATTTAGTAAAATCTTGACTAGGATAATCCATCTGATGAATTTGAAAGATTGAAATACATTGTGGTTGACTGTATTAGAGTTGACAGTCAAACTCTAGGTCACCTTGATCATTTGGGTCAAAAGAATGAATTATACGGTAACCATACGCCAGTAGGTTCTGAATATTGCTTTGTAATCTTTCAACCTATTTGGATGTCAGATCCCATTACTAGATAGTTACATCGATTAGTATAGAAAATTATTTCTATACTATCGGCTTAGGTTCGAACTTATGAGATCACACATATTAGAAGATACGGTCTGATCTGATGGTTGAAGAGTCTAATTGGATTGTGACTTTTTGAAGAATCCCACTAGACTGGGACTCTGGAGGAGAGTCTCATTGGACTGGAACTCTACTATTAATGAAGAATTAATTAATAATTAGATTGCTAATTGACTCAATTTGATTGAGCAAAGAGCTTTGGATCAAGTCTAATTGAATTGGATTCAGTTTGACTTAGATTGGATTTGATTTGATCAAATCTAATTACACGAAAAATTTAATCATGATTTGATCAGAATTTGAGCTCAGCTAATTTCTAATTGGGATAAAAATTTATTGAGATGATTGGACTCTTAATTAGATTAGGTTCATTTCTATCATTGGATTCAAACCAAATTTGATTTGACTTAAAATCAAATTGAAAATGAAGAGTCCCAATCGGCAGGGACTCTATCCTTTTCTCTTGCGCCACCTTGGACCCATGCCTTTTTCTCAATGCCAAAATAGTTTTGGCATGAGATTTTTGGTGTGATGAGAGAGGGCTCAGTAAGGGTGGGAGGCAAAGCATGATGAGTCATGATCTTATCTCCTGTCTAATTTGAATGCGATCTGAATTGGAGATAAGGAGATAAGAAGGAAAGAGATTTTTCAAGTTTGGAAAGAAGGGTGGCACCTATTAATTTTTTTCTAAATTTTTTTGAAGAGTTTTTGGGCATGAGAGGTATTAAGTTTCCTCCACATGCCAACTATCTTTTTTTGAAATTTTTGGGATGCCAAAAATTGTTCTTGGCGTGGAGATATTTGCACCCTCCCCTTTGACCAAAACCCTAGCCCCTTGTTCTATAAAGGGGTCTCCAATTGTGGATGCCCAATCTTGAGTTCCTTGCTGGTTTTATTTTTCTCCATAGCTCTCTTCCCCTACTTCTCTTCCTCCTCTAAGTCTTCCTCTCTTTTGGAGCATCCAAGAGTTCAAGAGAAGAAGAAGAAATTCAGCGTTGAAGATCCTTGCAAGCTAGCACTTCCAAGGAGTTTGATCTGCATCAATCTTCATGTGGATGATTTGTAGAGGCTGGATGTCTTTATGCGACTGTGAGCAACCTGAAGGAACTCTCTCTTACATGAGTTATTTATGGAGATCAACAACCCACAATCTGGTAATGAGTTTTAAACTTGTTAAACTAGTTTTCGTAGATCTAATGGTTAGATCTAGTTTGCAGCATTGATTAGATTGATGCAGTTTTTATTTTCAGATCTTAAATGCATGTTAAATCATATTATAGGTCTTAGCATGATAGTTTAGATTATATCTTATGCATGTAAAATAGATTAAATCATTTAATCTTATTCATCTGCTGCATAAAATTTTAAAATTGCATGTATAGCACTGACGTACTTTTTTTTCAGTATGTTGGCTGTAGTAGACTCATTATAGAAATAGGGTGTGCACCAAATAAGATTTATCGACCTCGATAAAAGAAGAGTAGTTCTATGTAGATCATGACACTGAGTCCTAAAGCCCATGGTTATGACAGTGTGAATGATGGAAATATATTTTCATAAGATTTCACATCAGACTCAAGTTGATTGTTTCTATTACATGACAAGAATCAAGTTTGACGAGTTATCCTTAACCTATGTCTTATCGAGACTCACGATAGAAAAATCAAATCACATGATAACTGCACCTAGAGGTTTGTTATTCAATTCTGTTGGATTGTCACTACATACTGCTAGGTATCGCTGGTGGATCGTGAGACTAATTAAGAATTATTTTGATGATCAATAATTCTTAGTTGGCTGAATTGAGAAGGTTCTAATCCATTGAAAGGGTTTCAATGATATTGATGATGAAGATCACAATATATCTCACTACCAGACAGAATTGAATCATAGGATCATATAATAAGGAGATTTGATCTTGGATTATTTAATTGGGCTCATAGAGACTCAATTAGGTTAGGATCTGATAAAATTCTATTGGATTTAGAAAAATCATGCTAGCACATACTTAAACCCAAATTCTCTTGGGCTTGGACTCCCTATTAGATAGGTTTGATCAAGTCAAATGCTCTTGGATTATTTCTATGTAAAAGTTACGTAGAGAAATCAGATATGGCACCTAAGAAGGAGAGTCCTTCTGCTTTAAAGCACTCCGGCCTTATCTCCCTGTGGCAGCACATTTGGATGAGATTGGACAAGGGGCCATGCCCTTTTTTTCTCCTCTTTGGCATGATCAATAGAGGGCACGGATGCCTAGAAAAGGTTGGAAAGGGGGGCATCACATCCCTTGGTTTTTGGAGTTGGATTGGGAGTTAGGCGCATGATAACCATTGGATGAGTTCCAATGGGGCACGCCATAAATATTTTTGCATGGAGAGATCTGAATTTTTATGAGAAAAATTTAGATCAGTCAGTCCTTCTGTTCCTAGGGCTCTTATGAGATAAGAGCTATTTTGAGTTTGAATGTAGAAGTTTAAGAAGGGTCTTTTAGTCTCATGGGTTCTATAAAAGTGGCGCCCATTTGATGGGTCCTTAATTCATCCAAACACCCGCCTAAGAAATCCCTGCTCTTCTCCATGCCACCCTCTCCCTCTCCTCTCTCACACCTTATAGCAGCCATACCCAAGGTGTTGGGCATCCACCATCTGAAGAAGTCTGATTCAGATCTACATCGGAGAAAGAAGAAAAAGGTTGTGTGATCTAGAGGAGACCGCGTTGCAATCAAAGGTTGACTGCAACTCAGATTTTTTGATCGAGAGCACACCGAGATCCTCTTAAGAAGAAGGATCCAGTTTTGAGAAGAGCGATCCAGATCTATCCCTAGTGGATATCCGTATAAGTTGGACATTTGTGCGGCTTTGTTAGGACCTCATCAAGCATCTACGATCATCGGATAGCGGAGTTCGACTATCTGTGCAAAGGTATTGGCCCTTTTTCTAAACCTAATTTTATTTTCAGCATCTTAGTCATGCATGTGATAGATCCTTGGGTAGCATCAGATTAGATCTAATGCATGCATGGTTGATTAAATTAGATTTAATCATATCTAAAATATTTTTGCTGCAAGATTTGTTTTAAAATTTTCATTATGCACACCTAATTAGGAGATAAGATTTTCTAGATTTTCTTTCATTGACCCTTTGCACAGTGAGGGATGGACATTCTTGGTCCATTCTCTTAAGCATCGGGCTAATAAAAATTTTTACTCATCATTATCGACTACTTCACCAAGTGAGTGGAAGTCATGCCTCCGACCCTTATTACTGAAGCTAATGTTAAGGACTTCATTTGAAAGTTCATCATATGCCACTTCGACCTCCCACGAGCACTGGTCACTGATAATGGTCTCTAATTTAATGGTGTCCAATTTATTAAATTCTGTCGAGACTTAGGCATATCACATCATCTTACATCGGTAGGACATCCTCAAGCCAATGGAGAGGATGAGGTAACTAACCAAACTCTCCTACAGAATTTGAAAGCCAAGTTGGACTGAGTCAAGGGGTCATGGGTGGACAAACTTCATTACATACTTTGAGCATACAGAACCACCCAAAAAATATCTACTGGAGAGATCCCCTTCAACTTCTCCTTTAGAATAGAAGTGGTCATCCCTATGGAGATTAGACTTCCCTCCCCATAGGTGAAAAACTACAACCCCTATCCGAAATCACTTCAAGCAAACCTAAATCTACTTGAAGAAGTCCAAGAGAAAGTTTGGGTCAGAATGGCAACCTATCAGCATAGAGAAGTGCGATACTACAACTCCTGTGTTTGCGGCAAAGAAATCAAGGTTCCTGACCTAGTCTTGCGTTGTGCTGAAGTATCACAACCAAGTGAACAAGGGAAGTTATTTCCAAACTAAAATGGTTCTTATCAAGTAGATGAGGTTGTCAGACTCGAAACCTATCATTTGGGGTAGCTGGATGGGACTCTGCTACAATGACCCTGAAATTCAAGCAACCTTCGCATGCACTGCCAATGAATATAAAAATACTCTCTTAATAAAGCCTCTCTTTCCTTTATCTTCAAGTTTCGCAGATAAACAAGGCTCCTTATCTATCCATTCGGAGAGACAACAAGATTATTGAGCGCTTTGTCACCTTGATGAAGACTGCCATGATATCGGGTGCTTCATCCTCTTAACGAAGATGACCATGATGCCGGACACTTCATCACCTCGATGAAGACTACCATGATGTTGGGCACTTTATCTCCTTGATGAAGATGAGCATGATGTCAGATGCTTCCTCCCCTTGATGAAGATAACCATGATGTGGGGCACTTCATCCTCTTGATGAAGAACACCACGTTGCCGAGCACTTCGTCACCTTGATGAAGATCGCCATGATGCTGGGCATTTCATCTCCTTGACAAAGATTGCCATAATGTCGGGCACTTCATCCCCTTGATGAAGATGATCACGATGCTGGGTGCTTCATCCCTTTGATGAAGATGATCACAATGTTGGACACTTCATCATCTTGATGAAGATCATCATGATATCGGATGCTTCATCACCTTGACGAAGATTGCAATGATTCCAATGCTTCGTCACCCTGACAAAGCCATGATGACTATCATGAAGGGCGCTCCATCATCCAAATGAATATGCAGCGATAATATGTACAAGAGATGCACTTCATCTTCGAGATGGATACCTCGGATATGGCTACAAGTTACCCAAAGCATGTTGGAACAACCCCCACAACCAAGGGATAGAATGGACCCCATAAACTAGAACCTAGTGGAAACCCTTTGGGCCTTGAATACACCCCTGACCTAAAGAAATGAAAGTTTATGCTAGAACATCCATGACTACCCTAACATGTGGAGTGATGAAGTTGACCGACGAATGTAAGAAGATAGCATAAAATTTAGCCACAGAAATGAAAAATGAAGACGATGTATGAGAATAAAAGTAGCTCTTTATTTCAAAAGTCGGTAATTACAGGATGATTAGTGTAAATTTACAAGCCAGATTAGAATTTACAATTGGACAAGGACCTTTGAAGCTTCATCGCTCCTCGCTTAAGAAGGTTTCCCATTGTCCCCACCTACCATGCTAACAATGACCTTGGGAAGCTCTGAGTCATCAAGAGATGTCATCACAAAGAGATCAGCATCGATCCCTAGAAATAGTTGCCTAGCTAAGGATTTGCACTTTGGGAAGCCGATTTCATAGGCCGTTCAGGCTGACTTCAACACCCTATGGATATGCTCGACTTGATCCATGGTGAACCTTGCTTTCATCCACTTGACTTTTCCCTCGGCAAAATGGACCGCCGCTTTGCTCTCTGCCAATTCTGACCAAAGCTTCATTGCCATTGATCGTTAGTGGTCAATTGAATGATTTGAAGAAGCAACCTGCTCCTCCTCCATCAGAAGCCTGCTCCAAAGTTGAAGTACCTTCTTGGTGCCACTCCACCTCGCTTCTTCAGCCACTTTACCAAAATCTATGAAGTGTTCTAAGAATGCGATCCTCTCTTGGGCAGCATGAAGTTCATTGCTACATTAGGCAATTCTTTCAATGGCACCCCATCTTGCTTTCTCGACAGTCTTGTCTAATTTCAAGTAGGCTTTGGTCAGACGTTTCTTCTCCAGATAGTATGATTTGTCCGTCTGCTTGATATTTTCTCAGAGGCACTTTATTTCAGCAAAGGCCTTGGTGCACTCCTTCTCTCTCTTTGAAGCCCTTCAACTAGCCTTGGAGGCCATCTTCTTGATCAAACAGACTTTCTTCTCGAGGGCTTCGATGTGAGGCCTGATAGGCAAGGCCCTGGCTCACGGAAGGGGTTCGGCACAAATAATTATATGACCATAATATTCGCTTTGATCAGACTACAACGAGAAATAACAAAATATGTGATAAAAATAAAAAAAAAATTTGAAGGTAAAAAATTTCTCTTATTAAATAAGAAGTTTTGTTGTTACATAAAATTAAAAAAAAAAGATTACAAGATCGAAACCTAAGTGGAGGCATTGACCACCACGATCTCGAGAGCTTCTGGAATGTTGGCAGGAACTTCAGTTGCTGGCTGGGCCTGAGCTATCTCGATGATCTTGGACTCCGATTGGGATTGCTCTCTGACATTAGGCTCAGCTGGTTGCTGATCTTCACCTACCTCATTCTCATCCAGAAAAGAGAGGTCAAGGTCGAGGAGGTGGGCGACTATCATTTCGTAAAGCATATCCTATCCCAGGAAGAAGGCTTCCTCAAAGAAAGTTATCTTCTCTTGGGTGAACTCCAGAGAAGACTAGAATGCCTCAATCGTCTATTGACCTACATTGGTAAGCTTTTCATCAACCTCCTGATGCCTCTTTCTCTCCACCAAAAGTTTAGTCTCGACCTTCTTCAATGTTGGCTCAACCTTTCTTTGCATAGATTCGACCTTTCTCTATGCTGCTTCGGCTGCCATCCTCGCTACTTCGGTCATTGATAAGTATAATAAATATACCAAAAGAAGCATCAAAATAGATACTAATTGATCTTTATTCTTTTAAGAATTGATGCTTCTTCTTGTATTTTGCAAGAAAGATGCTCACCAACACAAAGAGCCTGATTCATTGGACCTAAAATGAAGATCAAAAGAGGGTCAAACACGGTCCAATCAAGCCATGGGCCAAAGCAAGATAAGTCCAAAAGATTAAATAAATTACTTGGAGAAGCATTTGGTGGCACTTGATCTTTGAAGCGGGGTCCACACAAAGGATTTAAAGTAATAGCAAGCCACTTTTTTACATGGTGGGGTGAGCATTTAAATATGGAAATAGGTGTTGGGAGTGGGCGCACTTTACTTGGTTGAGAGTATGAAAAAAATGGGATAGTTCAAAGCATGTATTTTTAAAATTTTACAGTAAAAAAATAAAAATTAAATATTTTAATCTCCTACACATGCTTTAGATCAGATCTAAACTATCATAAAAGATTTATGATATAAAAATTTTATATTTAAAATTTGATATAAAATAAAAAATTACATCGATCACATCGATGCCCTAAATCAGATCTAACCTTTAGATCACATCGATTGAGTTCAGAACTTATCACCTTATCATGGGTCGATGATCTTCACTGCTGATAGGCATGGTATGAAGATCTCACTAATATCGAGTAGTCACACAGGTCATTCGGCCTCTACAAATTTTTCACTTGAAGCTTTGGTCGAATTGTCCTTCCCGAGAGTGCTCGCTCGCATCGAAGGCTCTGAATGGCTAATCCAATCTCCTTTTTTCAGATCATCTGAACTTCTTTGGATTAGAAGATGAAACTTTATGAGAAGGTGGTGGTATGAGAGATTGGATAAGACTCACTCTTGTATTTTTTTCTTATAAAATTTAGAGTCAAAACCCTAGAACCCACGCCTAAGAGGAAGATCACTTCCTCTATTTCTCATGCACGAAAGCCTGACCTACTCTCAGATTTTCATGCCCCAACTCTGAGGTTTTTCATACCAAAAAACTCTCTTTTTGTCACACAAAATTTATCTCTTCTTAAGGACGGCGTCCCATGAAAGATAAGGATAAGAATAAGGTAGTTTTGGTTCAAGTTCAAATGTTGGTTGGTCCTTATCACCAATTCAAATTAAATTTGAATTAAACTTCAAACCAAATTTTATCCTCATCTTAGAAATTCAGATAGTGGTTGACCAACATCAGAATGGCATAAAAAATTTCATGCAAAAATACTTTGTGCATGGAGAAAGGTGGTGGCGTGAAGGGAAGAGTCCAACTCGATTTGGACTCTAGATTTTTATTCAAATTCAAACACATTTGAACTCAAATTTAAATAAATCAATTTTTAATTCAAAAAAAGATCAGATGTAGGCATGGGACTACTTCTGGGCATGAGAAAAAATTCATGCAAAAAATTTCTTGCATGAAGAAAAAGAGCGCATAGAGAAAGGAGGCACAAGGGATTTGAATTCAAAATTGATTTCGCATCCAATTAGGTTCTTAATCCAATTGAATTAGGTTAGATCCAATTAGACCACTAAACTTAATCTAATTAGATAATAAATAGTTTCAATTAAATCTTAATCAAATCAAAAATTAATCGAGCTCAAGTCCTGATCAAATCAGGAATCGAACATCCTTAGCAATTAGATCATCTCATAACCTAATCAGGTCAAATTAAATTGAATCCAATTTAATTATATTTGATTCAAACCTCAATACTCAATTAAATTGAGTTAATTAGCAATGTAATTGCTAATCAATCCTCCAATAATTTATCAATAATTAGTGAATTAATTTATTATAACTTTTGCACAAAGTTAATCATCAATCGAATTGACTGTTTTACTCTAGAACGATTCTTAATCGTTGATCAGTCATATGTTCAGTCTGAAATTTCTTTTAAGTGTGACTCCATAGGTTCAAACCTAAGTTAGTAGTATAAGAACAATCTTTCTATATCAATCAAAGTGCATCTAGCAATGATACCCGACGTTCGGATAAGTCGAAAGATTGCAACCGTATAATTCATCCCTTAGACCCAAATGCTCAAGATAACCTAGGGTTTAACTGTCAACCTTGATATGGTCATCCACATTATATTTTAATTTTTTAAATTCATCACATGGGTTATCCCGATCGAGGTTTTACTGAATTGAAATACATTGATACATTAACTCCTACTTATTCGAAGGAGTCAATTCCATCTTGACTCACACACCGACTTCGCAAGTACTTGACTGTGTCCAAAAATCTTTCATCACTGAATTAAAAATTTAGGTAGTCCGATACTAAAGCACAATGAGTTGCTTGCAAGTCACCATGGTGATCTCAGATCGGAGGGATACTTATATCCATATCCTTTGCGAGTTACTCTTGATAGTAGAGTACTCAGCAGTTGGTCACGCTTAGTGAGATGTACTTCTATATCTCACTTGTATGCCATACCAGTATCTTCATACTCCTTGGTTAAGAGGACAACCAACATACATGGCACACAATGATCTATACTTGATATACTTATCATCTTAATAATAGTATATCTTTTGATCGTAAACTTAAGGTTTAAGAACTAAATGATATATCCTCCTATATTGAATCAAATAGTCCTAAAAACTTTGTCACATAACAGGAGTTCAAAATAAGGTGTACACAGAGATGAAAAAATTAAATAATATTTATTAATTTAATAATTCATATATAATTATAATGATAAGCTCAACCGTCAACAGACTGACGATTGGCTTTGGGATATAATTTTCAAAAGCTCCCACTTGGACTAAAGCCAATCGGTACAGTATCATTTATCTATCTTTGATTTATAATCTTCAAACTCCTTGACATCGAAGATTTTAGTAAATGGGTTGGTCAGATTCTTTATTTTCGCTGATCTTCTGAAGCTCAATGTTATCTTGATCCACGATCTTTCGGATCAGATGGTAGTGGTGCAGAATATACTTGATCCGCTGATGTGACTTCGGTTCCTTCACTTGAGCAATGGTGCCAATGCTGTCACAGTACAACAAGATAGGACCATCAAAGGAGACCACTCCAAGCTCATTGATGAATTTTCATAATCATATAGCTTCCTTCGCAGCATTGGATGCCACGATATATTCTACCTCGTAAGTAGAGTCAGCCACAGTGTGCTGCTTGAAACTCTTCCAGCAGATTTCTCCATCATTCAGGGTATAAATATATCCCGACATGCTCTTGCTGTTGCCATGATCCGACTAAAAATTGAAGTCTGTAAATCCCACAAGTTTTAAGTTGGATTCTCCATAGATAAGCTATTGGTCCTTAGTATTTTTCAAATACTTAAAGATGATTTTTACAACCTTTCAGTGGTTCTTATTGGAGCATAATCCCGGCTCCTTCCACGGACCTTGAGTGCAGCGGAACTAGCAACGAACAGATCTAGAGACTTCTGGACATGATCCAAGGTTCTTGACGAAATCAGCCTGGTTGCTGTCTTCTTCGTCAGCCTTTCGTTCCAGATGAAGAACGCCTCTGAAATCACCTCTAAAAAATCCAAGATCTGGTACCCAACCAGATCAGACCAAGACCGAGGTCCTCCAATTCATAGATCTTGAATCAAGATATTCTAGATAGGGAAGAAGATAGATAGAGATAGACCTTGCAGATCTGTCCTGCTGCAGCCTTTCCTGTGGATCTGTTGATGGAGATCTCACCCGTGCCTCAAACGACCTCAGATCAACTCCAGATCTGAGAGAGACTTGTACCAACCTCTTCTCAAGAGATTTCAGATCCTGGACCTAGTGTTTGGATGACTGTAAGAGAGGGAGAGAAGAAAATGGCTGGCGACTGCAAGGGGGCAGGGGCTAGCGCCTCCCCTTCTTCTCTTTCCTTTTATGGACTGGCGGCAAGAAACCCTAGGGTTTCTTGCTCCTGGGGCATGGAGAATGGTTGGAGAGAGAGGGAGAAGAGAGAGAAAGACTTGGGAGAAAGAGTCATCTATTACTTGGCTTGATCAAACCTATACAAGTACATGTATATATAAACACCTGGTCAAGTGACCCAAACCTAAAACTCCCTTGACCAACTCTATGGGAGATTAGGTTAATCCAAACCCATGTACACCCATGACTCAACCTAATCTCACCTATCCTGAGCTCAGACCTGGCCCATAAAGAGTTGGTCCCTTGAGGCCCACATAACCTAGACCTCAAGAACTCGAAAGGCCCACAGCCTTTCAACCTAGGGCCCAACTAGCCCTAGAGACTCCATGAAGCCCTCATGAATGATGGACCTTGGCCTTAGCTTTGGTCCCCTGGGCCTTGGGCACACCACCTGGACCACAACAATCTCCACCTTGGTGTCTCAAGGTCTCAACCAGCTCCACTCTATCCTTGCGACTGTAGACCTATTTGCAGCCAATGGGCCTCTTTCCCTATGGCAACTGCACAAATCGTCACGTCTGGTTCTGATGGAGAGACTGCATCTCCTCGAATATCGTCTGGATCCATCACTCTCTATCCTGACTCTCAATAGCCTCCTGATATGTATATGGGTCTCCATTCGCTATCACCAGGGCATATGACAGCGTCTCCTCGAAGCCATATCGGTCCGATTGCCTGATGGTCCTCTTGGGCTTGTGTAGGGCAACATCGATATCAGTTCTCAGTCCAGCTCGCTCCTACTGGACCTCTCTACCTCGATCATCCGTTCGAGTCTTCTCCACCTGTGGAGACACCTTAGGTAGGTTCTCCACCTGAATGTCATGTCCTCCTGTAGTACCTGCAAGAGGCAAAATCAAAGAGGTTAGCTGTCCAGCAGCGCCCTGTTGGACCTCCTCCTGCTCCTGCTGTACCTCCATGCCTACTCGCCTTCGTAGGACTGACTTCTCATCAAAAGTCACATCCCAACTAATGATGACCTTCTTTTTCAAGGGATCCCACAGCCTGTATCCCTTGACTCCTCATGGATAGCCTAGAAACACCGTCTTGCGTGATCTGGCGTCTAGCTTGCTCCGCTCACCAGCTCCAATGTGCACATAGGCCGTACACCCAAATACCCGTAGATGGCCCAGCCCAACTGTCCTCCCAGACCACACCTCCTTTGGAAGCCTGCCATCCAACCTGGTGTGAGGTGACCGATTGACCAAGTAACCCACTGTGTCAACTGTGTCAACCCAGAACTCCTTTGGAAGCCCTGCCTGCAGTCTCATGCATCGTGCCTTTTCCAAAAGTGTTCTGTTCATCCTCTCGGCCACCCCATTCTGCTATGGAGTCTCCTTAACTGAGAAGTGTCTCCTGATCCCACACTCCTCACAGTAATTCTGGAACTCTCTGCTGGTGTACTCCCCGCTATTGTCTGACCTCAGACACTTCATGCTCCTCCCCTGCTCCTTCTCCACCTCAGCTCTCCAGACCTTGAACTTGGTGAAGACCTCTGACTTCTCTCTCATGAAGTAAATCTAGAGTTTCCTTGAGAAATCATCAATCAGGGTCATGAAGTATCTGGCCCCATTCCTAGCTACAACTGGGGCTGGTCCCCACACATCCGTGTGTACTAACTCCAGAGGGGCTGCACTGCGGGCTGTACTGATGTTGAACTGAACTCTCCTCTGCTTTTCCATCTGGCAAGGCTCACAGATCTCCCCTATAGCACCATCCTCCAGATCAGAGATAAGTCCTCTCCTGCTCAACTCCCTCAGCCCCCTGTCACCCATGTGGCCTAGGCGGTAGTGCCACATCCTGTAAGCCCCCTGCTGGTCCTGTGCTGCAGCTGCTGCATCAGACTCTCCGGTCACCACAGATCCCTCCATGTGATAGAGGTTATTGTCCAACCTCCTGCCTCTCATCACTACCATAGCTCCATTGGAGATGTTCAGTACTCCGCTTCTAGCCCTACTGCTGAAGCTGTATCCATTAGACTTCAAGTAGCCTAGTGACACCAGATTCTTTTCCAGCTCCAGGATGTGCTTTATATTTGTCAATGTCCTCATAATCCCATCAAACATCCTCACCCTGACTATCCCTATCCCAGCTACCTTGCAAGGATGATTGTCCCCTAGAGTCACTGATCCCTCATCTGTCTTGGTGTATGTCGCAAACCAAGACCTGTGTGGTGTGTAGTGATGTGAGCACGCAGAGTCTAGTGTCCACTCCTCTGTGTGATGCCTGTGACCATCTGATACCACAAGTAGATCATCCTCCACCTGCTGCCCAGCAACTGCACTCACTGATTTTGAGCCACTTCTTTCTCCCTTCTTGCTCTTCTATAGTGGACATTCTCGCTTGAAGTGCCCGAACTCTTTGCACTTGAAGCATTTCACCTCTTTCTTTCCCTTCCTGGACTTGGACCGCCCCCTGGACTTGCTTCTGCCTCTGCCACTACCTGTCCTCTCCCCTACTGCCAAACCCTCATGGGGAGCCCGATCTCTGATCAACTTTTTCCTCTGCTCATTAGACCTCAGCACCGAGACCATGTCCTCATATTTCAGAGTCTTCTTGCCGTAGAGCAGTGTAGTCACCAAAGAGTCATATGATCCTGGTAGTGAACACAAAAGCAACAGGGACTTGTCCTCCTCATCCAGCTTCACCCCGATATTCATCAACTCCGTGCACAACTAGTCAAACCTCTGAATGTGGCCAATCACATCAGATCCCTCCTGCATCCAAAGACTATACAATCTCTTCTTCAGCATCAGCTTGTTGCACATATTCTTCCCTATATACATGGTATGCAACTTCGACCAAAGGCCCTTCGGGGTCTTTTCTTCCAGCACCAAATACAATGCCACATCTGCCAAACATCCTTTGATCACCGAGCATGCTTTCTTCTTCAACGATGCCCACTGTCTATCTGTCATTCCCTCAGCCTTCTCATTCAAAGCCTGATCCAGATCTGCTTGCACCAGAAGATCCTCCACACAGATTTTTCACATGGAAAAGTTTTTTTTGCCATCAAACTTCTTGAATTCGACCTTTATATTGCTGCTCATGACTGGATCCAAGCCAAACAAGCAATATAAAATCAAGAAGTGTAGAATATACCTTGATGGTACCTTGCTAAAAATTTTCAGCACTTGGGATCTTCGACTTCTCACGCTTGGAATCGCTTTCTGACCATCGTGGCTCTGATACCAATTATTGGAGCACGATCCCAGATCCTCCCACGAACCTTGGGTGTAGCAAAACCAGCAACGAACAGATCTGGAGACTTCTGGACATGATCCAAGGCCCTTGATGAAATCAGCCTGGTTGCTGTCTTCTTCATCAGCCTTCGTTCCAGATGAAGAACACCTCTGAAATCACCTCTAAAAAATCTAAGATCTGGTACCCAATCAGATCAGACCTGGATCGAGGTCTTTCAATTCATAGATCTCAAATCAGGGTATTCTAGATAGGAAAGAAGGTAGATGGAGACAGACCTTGCAAATCTGTCCTGCTGCAGCCTTTCCTATGGATCTGTTGATGGAGATCTCACCCGCACCTCAAACGACCTCAGATCAACTCCAGATCTGAGAGAAACTTGTACCAATCTCTTCATAAGAGATTTCAGGTCCTGGACCTAGTGTTTGGATGACTGCAAGAGAGGGAGAGAAGAAAATGACTGACGGCTGCAAGGGAGAAGGGGCTAGCACCTCCCCTTCTTCTCTTTCCTTTTATGGACTGACGGCAAGAAACCCTAGGGTTTCTTGCTCCTAGGGTGTGGAGAATGGCTGGAGAGAGAGGGTGAAGAGAGAGAAAGACTTGGGAGAAAGAGTCGTCTATTACTTAGCTTGATCAAACCTATACGAGTACATGTATATATAAACACCGGGTCAAGTGACCCATACCCAAAACTCCCTTGACCAACTCTATGGGAGATTAGGTTAACCCAAACCCATGTACACCCATGACTCAACCTAATCTCACCTATTCTTGATTCAGACCTAGCCCATAAAGAGTTGGTCCCTTGAGGTCCACATAACCTAGACCTCAAGAACCCGAAAGGCCCACAGCCTTTCAACCTAGGGCCCAACTAGCCCTAGAGCCTCCATGAAGCCCTCATGAATGATGGACCTTGGCCTTAGCCTTGGTCTCCTGGGCCTTGGGCACACCACCTGGACTACAACAGTTCTCTCTTAGATCAGACTGGTATCTGCTCACTACCCCTAGTGAGTATGCCATGTTCGATCTCATATATGTCATGGCGTATATAATAAATCTCATTACCAAAGCATATAGAATTTTACTCATACGCTCTCTCTCTTGAGGAGTTATTGGACAATCACTCTTTGAGAGAAAATTTTTTTGGCCTATCGAAAGATAGTTTTTCTTAGAATTCTCCATGCTGAACCTTTTCAGGCACAGTATCAATGTATGTCGACTGGGATAATTCAAGCAATCTTTTAGATCTATCTCTATAGATTTTTATCTCAAGGATATAGAATACTTCTCCCAAGTCTTTCATAGAGAATTATGATGACAATCAAATCTTTATTCCCTGTAATATAGGGATGTCATTCTCAATTAAGAAAATATCATCTACATACAAAACAAGAAATACTATCACAGAGTTATTAATCCACTTGTATATACAGGGTTTTCTCTATTCATAATGAAGCTATACGTTTTGATCATTTTATCAAAATACATGTTCTAATTCCAAGATGCCTGCTTAAGTCCATAAATGGACCTCTAAAGCTTGCACACTTTAGACTCATCTGTGGATATGAAACCTTCAGATTGTATCATATACACCTCTTTTTTCAGCTCTCTATTTAGGAAGGCTGTTTTCACATCTATTTATCAGATTTTATAGTCCAAATATGTTGCTATTACAAGTATGATTCGAATGGACTTGAGCATTATCACAGGAGAAAATATCTCATCATAGTCAACACCATAATACTGACGGTAACCCTTGACAGCCAGACAAACTTTATAGATCTCCACATTTTCATCTATGCCTCTCTTCTTTTTGAAGATCCACTTACACCCTATGGATTTTATCCCTTCAGATGGATCAACCAATGTCCATACATCATTGATCTTTATGGACTCTATTTCAAATTTCATGGCTTCCAGTCATTTATCGGAGTCAGACCTCTGCATCACATCTATATAGGTGATCAGATCCTCATTGTTGTCATCGAATTCAACTGGATCACTGCTCTGGACAGTATCTATCTAGTTGATGTGGTACTCTATCGAATCTTCTTAAAGATATTTCTACAATAAATTTTAGATTTGCTCTAATCAAGTCTAACTCTATGGGTTTACTAGATTGTGTGGGATCTTCTATCGATCGAACTTCATCAAGTTCAATCATTGAGGCATTAGTTCCTTTCTCAAGAAACTCCTTTTCTAGAAAGGCTGCCCTATTGCTAATGAACACCTTCTGTTCATCAGTAAGATAGAAGTAATATCCCTTGATCTCTTTTGGATATCCTACAATTAGATATTTGTCAGACTTAGGTCCAAGCTTGTCAGTTTTTAAATGTTTGATATAAGCCAGACATCTCCAAATCCTAAGGTGAGAGAGTATTGGCTGACGCCCTATCCAAATCTCATGTGGTATTTTACTTACAGACTTACTTAAAATTTTATTTAAAATATAACAAGCCGACTTGAGTGCATATCTCCAAAAAGAGATCGACAGACTTGCAAAGCCCATCATATACCGAATCATGTCTAACAGGGTTTGATTCCTCCTTTCTGACACACCATTATACTGTGATGTTCCAGAAAGGACCTATTGTGAGAGAATCCTATTCTCTTCTATGTATGTTAGAAACTCACTAGAGAGATATTCACCTTCTCATTCAGACCAAAGAGTTTTAATACTCTTCTCATTTTGTTTCTCTATTTTATTATGGAATCGTTTGAACATTTCAAATGATTCAGACTTATGTGTCATTAAATAGACGTACTCATACCTCAATGAATCATCTGTAAATATAATAAAATAATAATATCCATCTCTGATATTGGTGTTCATCGATTCACATACATCAGTATGTATCCGACCTAGAACTTCATTGGCTCACTCATTTTTTTCAGTAAAAGATAACTTGGTCATTTTTTCAAGAAGACAGGACTCACAGATTGAAAGTTATTCACAATCACTAACTTCGAGAATTTCTTTTTGTGTCAACCTATTTATTCTATTCTTGTTAATATGACCTAACCTATAGTGCCAAAGATAGATATCAGAGACATCACTAATTCTAGGACGTTTGCTGGATGTGTATATTACACTAACAGATTGTGATAAAATATAAATTTTATTATTCAGCTATCCATTCATCACATTAACATCATTCATAATGATATTAAAATTATCTCTTTTTATTAAAATTTATAACCATACATAGCCAAGAGGCCTACAGAAATAATGTTTAATAAAAAGGAAGGACAAAAGTGATATTTACTAAGAACAATTACATTGGACTTGAATACAAGCTTAATAATCCCTAACGCTAGAACTGGAATTGATTTTTCATCTCCAACATTAAGGAATCTTTTGTCTTCTTTAAATCTTCTACTGACCTACAGATCCTGCAATGAATTATAAATATTAAAAGGACTTTTAGTATCTAATATCCAGGTAGTAGAATTATAAATTAAAAAATTATAAGGTGTTATCATATAATTATCTTGTCCAGCAAAACTTGCTTCTTTCTCGACCTATTCGAATCCAAAGAGGCAATATACTGAGGACAATTCCTCTTTCAGTGCCCCCTACTTCTTGCTGTAGAAGCATTCCGTCTGACTCTGGTCGGACTTGGATTTCTAGGTCTGACAGGGCTTAGGTGCCTCAACACTTTACACTCTTTTCTTGTTCTTCTTCTCTTTCTTAAAGGGTCGATATCAAGAAGAAGACCCTCTCATAATATTCACTGACTTTTTGTGGAGCTGGTGATCCTTCTCAAAGTTCTACAGTAACCCCAGCAAACTGTGGTAGTTGATTACAGGCTTTGTCATTCGATAATGAGTAAGAAAATGGAGGTAGGATTTGGATAGAGAGTTTAGAATGGCATCCTTCCCCAACTGCTCATGTAAGAAAAAGCCAAGCTTGCTTAAGCACTCAATCATCTCGATCATGTATAGTACATGATCAATGACTAATGCTCCTATCCTCATTCGAGCATTGAAGATGACACAACTAGTCTTATGCCTCTCAATGTCATCGGATTGTCAAAGGACTCATTCAACATTTGCAACATATCTTATGGCTGAGGATTCTTGAAATGATGGCTGAACTCATCATTCATTGCCGTCAGCATAATACAACGAACTGTAGTTCAATCGTTGAGCTATTTTTGATAAGTATCTCAGACCGTACTACGGACATTCGGAGCTAGCTCTTTGGATGCCGGATCTGTCAATACATACAAGATCCGTTCGTGCTCCAGGACTATTTTGAGCTTTTGATACCAGCTATCGAAATTTGATCCCATCAATTTATCACTATTTAATAGTGATCGGAGCGACAAGGTGGTGGTCATAACTATAAAAAAAATCAAAATCTAATTAGTATATAAATTGATTAAGCCTAAAGACATGAATTTTAGTCTAAAGATTTTTTTACTATTTTATTCGAATTGATAGCCTCTACCTCCAATTCGAAGAATTACACTAATTTCTTAGTGGGTACTATAATCCACATGGGCTGCACATGGGCTCGAGTGTGACTCGGCCAACCCCTGTGTACTCATGGATAGGTTTTTAACCAATTATTTCATCAAACAATTTCTAGCATTTAATTTTGTCCCAGACACCTCTTCAACAGGCGTGTGGTGCCTCCACTGAAAGTTTTGGTTAGATCCAACCATTAACATGTCATAATTTAGTGCATCTGATAAATAAGTGATCAAGTTTGAGTATGGCTCGATCAATCTGACCATCATCAAAAAGACACAACTAAATCAACATATTATGAATGATAATTCTGACAATCAGATGAGCACCAGGCGTGTAGCGCCTCTGATGATCATCTAAACTATTGGACTCATTATCATCCAACTTAATGGGAGGCTATGATCTAGTTATCATCATAACTATTTTATTTTTAGAGACCTAATAATTTTAGAGGATTTAATTAGTTGAATTGAGAGATGAGAAAAGACTTGACCGGTTAATATTAATCCTCTCACTGATTTTATCAAGTTACATTAAAGAAGATTATGCATAAGCTGGTCCAACCAACTAGTCATAAATCCTCCCACTAACTCACTAAGTCGTGAAGAAGACTCAAGACAAGTTGAACTAAGGGCACCTAAATCAGTCATACTAATTTTCTAGTTAGCATGGGTCAACCCCAATCATTAAGTGATCTAATCAAAATATGATTCACCTTGTTGGTCAGGTAAGTAAGATCGATGGAAGAAATATGCCATTAACTCGATATAGACTCAATCTATGCGAGTAGCTCCCAATTAATAACCACCGATCATAGCTGCCATACTTATCTTAGATACTAACTGGTTAGTCATTTTCAATTTGATCAACTTATAGACTTGAGTTCAACCATGAAGCTATGATCAAGGTCCATATTGGTCTAATCAAAGACAAAGACTTGACCAACTACAACTATTAAAATTGATCAAGAGAAGAAATTGTTCCAATCAGAATTAACTTTTAATTAGATTTGATCAATTACTAACATGTTCTATTATCAATGATTTCTAACCCTAGATCTAACCCAGTTAAACGGACTTGACTCGAGCTAACCCATTAACCCATGAATTATGAAATTAATACCATAGATCTTTAATTCTCAAATCTACATCGTTTAATTTTTAATTAAATTTTAGACTAACATGAGTTCTGATTTGGTGTTTGAAAATAATTTTTAATTTTATAAAATATTTTTATAAATAATTATCTAATGATCGAAATCTTAATTTTAGATCAAAAATATATTATTTTAAATCTAAAATAAAATTTTAAAATTTTTTTCATTGTTCATCATCATAAAAAAGATCGTACAGTATCCCTACACGTCATAGGAGATCCAATCGAATGAATAAATAGGGTTGTAAAACCCTGATTTCTCCTATGACCGGACGGCTATGAGGATCTATCCAATCAGATACTATACTACTCAGATTCTAAATTAATTATTTAGATCTAATCTAAATAATTAAAATCAAATTAATATCAAATTATATGCAGAAAATTCATATCATAAGAAACTCTGCTCTGATACCAATTGAAGAGAAAATGGGTAGTTCAAAGTATGTATTTTTAAAATTTTATAGTGAAAAAATAAAAGATTAAACACTTTAATCTCCTACACATACTTTAGATTAGATCTAAACTACCATAAAGGATAATGACATAAAAATTTTATATATAAAATCTAATGTAAAATAAAAAACTACATCGATCACATCAATGCCCTAAATCAGATCTAACTATTAGATCACATCGATTGAGTTCAAAACTCATCACCTTATCGTGGGTCGATGATCTTCACTACTGATAGACATGGTATAAAGCTCTCACTGATGTCGAACAGCCGCACAGGTCATCCGACCTCTACAAATCATCCACTTGAAGTCCTGATCGGATCGTCCTTTCTGAAAGTGCTAGCTCGTGTCGAAGGTTCTAAATGGCTGATCCAAGCTCTTTTCTTTGGATCACCCAAACTCCTCTAGATCAGAAGATGAAGCTTTACGAGGAGGTGGTGGTGTGGAAGATTGGATAAGACTCACTCTTATATTTTTTCTCTCACAAAGTCTAGAGTCGAAATCCTAGAACCCATGCCCAAGAGGAAGATCACTTCCTCTGTTTCTCACGCATGGAAGCCCGACCCACTCTCAGATTTTTGTACCCCAACTTTAAAGTTTCTCATACCAAAAAACTCTCTTTTTATCACACAAAATTCATCCCTTCTTAAGGGTGGCATCCCATGAAAGATAAGGATAAGAATAAGGTAGTTTTGGTTTAAGTTCAAACATTGGTTGATCCTTATCATCAATTCAAATCAAATTTGAATTAAACTTTGAATTAAATTTTATCTTTATTTAAAAACTTAGATAGTGGTTGAACAATATTAGAATGGTATAAAAAATTTCACACAAAAATACTTTGTGCATGGAGAAAGGTGGTGGCATGAAGGGAAGAGTCCAACTCGATTTGGACTCTAGATTTTCATTCAAATTCAAATCTATTTGAACTCAAATTTAAACTAACCAATTTTTAATTCAAAAAGAGATTAGATATGGGTATGGAACTACTTCTAAATGTGAGAAAAAATTCATGCAAAAAATTTCTCGTGTGAAGAAAAAGAGAGCACAGAGAAAGGAGGCACAAGGGATTTAAATTCAAAATTAATTTCTCATCCAATTAGGTTCTTAACCCAACTGAATTAGGTTAGACTCAATTAAACCACTAAACCTAATCTAATTAGATAGTAAATAGTCTTAATTATATTTTAATCAAATTAAAAATTAATTGAGCTCAAATCCTGATCAAATCAGGAATCGAGCATCCTTAACGATTAGGTCATCTCATAACCTAATCGGATTAAACCAAATTGAATCCAATTCAGTTAGATTTGATCCAAACCTCAATGCTCAATCAAATTAAGCTAATTAATAATGTAGTTGCTAATCAATTATCTTATAATTCATCAATAATTAGCAAATTAATTTATTACAACTTTTGTATAGGATTAATCATCAATCGAATTGACTGTTTTATCCTAGAATGATTCTTAATCGTTGATCAGCCATATGATCAGTCAGAAACTTCTTTTGAATATAACCTCATAGGTTCAAACCTAAGTTGGTAGTATAAAAATAATCTTTCTATATCAATCAATGTGACCATCTAGCAATAATACCCAATGTTCGGATAGCTCGAAAGATTGCAAAGCATCATTCAAGAACCTATTGGCATATGGTTACCGTATAATTCATTCCTTTGATCCAAATGTTCAAGGTGACTTAGGGTTTAACTATCAACCTTTATATGGTCATCCACATTGTATTTTAATTTTTTAAATCCATCTATGGATTATTTCGATTGAGATTTTACTGAATTAAAATACACTGATACATTAACTCTTACTTATTCGGAGAGATCAATTCTATCTTGACTCACATACTGACTTTACAAGTACTTGACTGTGTCCAAAAATTTTTCATCATTGAATTAAAAATTTAAGTAGTCCGGCACTAAAGCACAGTGAGTTACTTGCAAGTCAACATGGTGATCATCCATATCCTTCGCGAGCTACTCTTGATAGTAGAATGCTCAGTAATTGATCACATTCAGTGAGATGTACTTCTACATCTCACTTTCATGTCATGCTAGTGTCTCCACACTCTTTGGTTAAGAGGACAACCAATGTACATGATACACAATGACCTATATTTGATATAGCTATCATCCTAATAATAGTATATCATTTGGTCGTGAACTTAAGATTTAAAGACTAAACAATATATCCTCCTATATTGAATCAAATAGTCCTAAGGACTTCATCACATAATAGGAGTTCAAAATAAGGTGTACACAATATTGAAAAAACTAAATAATATTTATTAATTCAATAATTTATATACAATTATAATGATAAGCTCAATCGTCAACAGGCTGACGATTGGCTTTGGAATATAATTTACGATAATTCACAAGTGGTTTCATATGGAAGCCACATGAAGACGTGCTGGGAACCTGGATGTGATTGAGAGTGATATGAGCATGCACGCATTATGAGAGAGAAAATTGAAAGAAGTGCGGCTGGGTGTTGCACATGGGAAGAAGGCTACAGCAAATAAAGAAAGAAGAAATGCATAGTATGCAGGTGTGGATTCGAATGTGGAAAAAGAAAAGGAAAAGGAAAAATTAATTTTGGAATTAAGAGGAAGAATTTGATTTGGAAAAATCTCTACCTTCTTGCCTTTTCCTCCCTTTTCTTTCAATCTCATCCATCCGTTATCCTAGCTCTTATTCTTTTTTGTAGTCCCACATCTAAAAATCATAAAAATCTTCTCCCTCCTAATACTTATAAAAAGGCCTCAATGCTTTTACTCTTGGATATCTCTCTCTTCACACCATAATTCTTGTAGGGGGCTCACGTGACAGATGAAAATACCCATCTTTTAAATTTTTTAGCCATCTTATTCTCACTTTCTTCCATCCTTCCAACACACTAGAAGGAGAGTCAGCCAGGGGGAGGTGCAGTGCAGATCAGAAAGAGAGGAAGCTCTGTAGAGGAAAGCTATGAGAGGAGGTTCTAGTTAGGTGATTTCTTTCTTTTATCTTTGAGGAGTAGATTGAGTCTCTTAATTTCAATCTTATATTTTTTCTTTCATATAATTAGATAATCTTGTAAGCTTTTGAATTCTAATGAATAAATTTTAGTTTTGCTTTCAAAATATTGTGTTTAATGTTATATGTTGTTCATCTTTAAATAGTTTATGTATTTGTTGGGTTGGATCGTGATCGAAAGATACGGTCTGTGCTCAGGCAAAATAGGCAATTTTAAGAATCAACTCATAGATCTATTTTTCTATTGATTTAAGATTTTTTTTATGATTTAAGTTTGAATAGCTTATACTTTAGGGAGACGGATTGTGATCGAAAAATATGATCCGTACTCGGGTGAGATAGATTATGATCTAATCTGAACATAAAGTGTCTTAATCAATTGATCTAATTATTTTCAGAAAAAAAAAATGTAGATTGAGGTTGAAGATGAAATCGAGATCTTGAGACTTTTTTATCTCATATATTGTTAAGCTTTTATTTTCTAATAACTGATTATTTTTTTATTATCAAAATCTTCCAAAACAAATCTTTCTTTATTTTTATTCATCGTGATTTTGCTACAACTTAGCTTTCTGATCCCTGTGGAATCGATATTCGACTCACCCTATTTTAAAGAATAGTTAGGTTAATTATCTTTGGTGCATTATGACATGCATCAAATTTTGACATCATTGCTAGAGATCAATAGCACGGTGGTAGCAAAATTAAAATAAAAAATAAATATATATATATATTCATAATACATCTAGGGATATTAGAGAGAGAACTTGTTTGCTTGGACATCTTGCTTTGTTTGCATCATATATTCACAAAATACTTTAAGGACACATCTCATTAAATAAGATAAGATGAGAATTTCATCACCCTTCTTTAGCTCAAAAATCATCACCTTCATTTGCATTGATCTAAGCCTTAAATTTAAAATCTATTAGACATTGACCCTTAAGGAACTCGAGCTCAATTAGGATAAGGTCACTAAAGGTTGAACCAGGTTTGGACTTGTCTAATCAACTGATGTCTAGAAAAGTAGTTTAGGAACAATGTTCTAAAGAAAGTTATTCTCTAATTAGGTCTATTGCAAGAGCACGGGGAGCCTCCCATCTATCTTACACTTACCTAGCCAGTTAGGTTGGCTAGCCTTGAGCTTGGAGAGCTTGTAGGTGAACTTACAAAGTTAGGAGCTATCTAGGTTCAGGCAAACCCTAAGTTAGAGTTTAATTTGTTGCCTAACTTATATGAAAAAAAAAATGATAATAATCCTCTCATCTATCACCTCTAAATTTAGGACTTTTTATATTTCTCACCTTTAGAATTCTCCTTTCTTCTATTTTTCTTTTCTCTTCTCACTTCATCGATAAAAAAAATAAAATAACATAAAATAAAAAAAAAATATTTACTTTCTACTTGAAATACAAAGTTTGGATAATTAGTAGAACCACTCTGAACCTTACACCAAGTTCAGTAGCCCTTAAAGTCATGATGAGTAACTTCAATAATAAACCTTTATGTCTTAAGGATTATTGGTACCCGACTGGCTCGGCTCAACCAACTAACATTAGATCGTCCCAGACTATGGCTCATAATTATTTTGAGATCAAACCCCAAACCTTCAACATGCTTCCTCAATTCACTAGAAATGAGGATGCATATGTATTAATGAGGGAGTGTGAAGATGAAGAAAGGCTCAATTCACTAGAGAAAAGCTTAAAAGTCCTGATGAAGTTGCATACTGACTTATGCAGACCATAGACCAACTCATAAATACTAACATCCAGGTCATAGCTTATTTGAAAATACAGGTGGGTCAACTAGCCTCTGCCATGAGTAAGCGAGAGATAGGTAGGCTACCTAGCCAATCGGAGCCCAATCCAAGAAATGAAAATGGTCTACAATCTCAACAAAAAAATCAAGTCAACCAAATAAAGGAAGTTAATACCCTACGATCTGAGCAACCGATTTTCGATCTAGAAGATGAATTGGACCAACCCATTGATACGAACTCGACTCAAGATAGTGATTATAAACCATCAATTGGGCGAGAACCTAAATTAGATTTGAAGCCACTTCCTATCACATTTAGATATATATTTGTAGGACCCAATGATACCATTCCAGTGATCATTGCATCGAATTTGACCTGTGACTAGGAAACCCAACTTATGGATGCCTTACAAGAACACAAGATAGCCATTAAGCAAACCATTACCGATCTAAAAGGCATTGACCCCTCTCTCTATATTTATTGTAAGCTAAATGATAAACCTTATAGGGACATGTAGAAGAAACTAAACCCTAATATATGGGAGGTGGATAGAAAATAATTAATAAATGGTTAGGTTAAGAAATTAGTTAGCCCATATTTGATAACCAAAGGGTCAACCTTATCCAGATAGAATTGAAAGAGCCAGGTACTACTATTAGGAAGATTGAAGGAAATAAACTGATCCCCGCTTGCACCACACCTAGTTGGCAAGCGTGTATGGATACTATTGCTAGGACCAACCATGTGTTACTGCTATTCATCAATTGAGTCTTAAAACTATTATCAAGTCTAAATTTCTTTTATGTCAAAGACGCATGAGGTCGGGCTGAAAACGTCATAAACTTAGGGCTTCTTGGAAGGCAACCCAAGCCTTTAATTTTTCTGCTTTAGTTTAGGTTAATAATAATAAATGAAGTCTGATTAAAAATGGTAAACTTAGCGCTTACTAGGAGGCAACCTAACTCATTATATTTTTAATTTTTCTTTTCAGTTTATTTAGATAAGGAATATATTGAATAAGTTGGAGGGAGAAGAGCTAACTATACACTCTCAAGGACATCTGAAGACCCCTACTGGACCAAGAATATAGCGAATCAGGTGTATTCTTTCCTATTCCTTTTTATCTATTACATCCTTTATTTTTCTTTCTCTTTTAAGGACAAAGTTTATTAAGTTGGGGGAGAGAGAAAATAAATTAATTAAGTTCTCAAGTCTGATAACACTTAGTCTTATATACCTGATTTCGTCTTGATTGAGGTTAATCAGGTATTTTAATTAATGATTGATTAATGGTCTAGAGAATTTCTGAAATACCAAGGATCCAATCATTAAAGAAACTCAATAAATGATTAAGTCCAGAATAGAATATATTTTTTAGTGATTCTGAAACTATCTTCCAGCCTATATTAATAAAGAATCTACTTGGTATGGGTATGAGTAGAAAATATCAATATATGTAAAATACTTAATTAAATAAAAATAATTTTTTAACATTGTTCTATCGAGTAACCGATCCTTTCTGCCTAAACAAGAGGTAAGTCTTGCATCAAAAAGTAGAGATATGAAGAAATTTTGTCATACAGTCAGTCTTGACTTGTAGCCTATTTGACTTAAGTCAGTAGGTCCGAAGGATGTTCTGTAACTAATACCCTAAAGTCAACTGGTTTGAAAGTCATTGACCCAAGACTTGCTACAAGGATTAGATAGAAAGCTTAATGAATTAAGACATTGCACTGGTTGTAAAAAAAAAAAAAACTCCAGCCCATGTTAAGCTAGAGGATTTAAAGAATAAAATAGGGAATTGATCAAGAAAAATCTCTAAAATTTTATGTTCTCTACTTAAATATTATTTGGGATTGAATTAATAATCTGATGACGTATCTCATTAATTCTCTGATCAGGTATTAATTCATTTTAAAATTGTCTAAAGAAAATTTCACATCTAAATGAGTCGGTTCATATTACCAATTCTTTCTTTATTTGTGGATGAGTAAAATTTAAGTTAGAGGGTGTGATAAGTATAATAAATATCTCAAAAGAAGCATCAAAATAGATACTAATTGATCTTTATTCTTTAAGAGTTGATATTTTTTCTTGTATTTTGTAGGAAAGATGCTCACGAACACAAAAAGTCCAATTCATTGGATCTAAAATAAAGATCAAAAGAGAGTCAAATACGGTCCAAATCAAGTCATGGGCCAAAGCAAGATAAACTCAAAAGGTTAAATAAATTTTTTGGAGAAGCATTTGGTGGCACTTGATCTTTGAAGCGGGGCCCATACAAAGGAGTTAAAGCAACAGCAAACCACTTCTTGACGTAGTGGGGTGAGCATTTAAATATGAAAATAGGTGCTGGGAGTCGGCGCGCTTTACTTGGTTGAGAGGATTCATAAGTGGCTTCATGTGGAAGCCACAAGAAGACATGCTAGGAACTTGGATGTGGTTGAGAGTGATGTGAGCACGCACGTGTTACGATTGAGAAAATAGAAAAAAGTGCGGCTACGTGTTGCACGCAGGAAGAAGGCTGCGGCAAATAGGGAAAGAAGAAATGTGCGGTGTGCGAATGCGAATGCGAATACGAAAAAATAAAAAATAATAATAATAATTTTTATAATTTAAAAAAAAATTGATTTGAAAAAATCTCTATGTCCTTTTTTTTTTTTTTTTTTTTTTTTTCTTTCTTTCTTTCAATTCCATCCATCCATTATCCTAATATTTATTTTTTTAATTTTATATCTAAAAATCATAAAAATCTTCTCTCTCCTAACACCTATAAAAAAAATCTCAATGCTTCTACTATTGGATATTTCTCTCTCCACACCATAACTCTTGTAGGGAGCCTGCATGACAGACGAAAATATCCATCTTTTAAATTTTTTAGTCACCTTGTTCCCACTTTCTTCTACCCTTTCAACACATGAGAAGGAGAGTCAACCAAGAGGAGGTGCTACATAGATCAGAAAGGGAGGAAGATCTATAGAGGAAAACTGTGAGAGGAAGTTCTAATTAAGTGATTTTTTTCTTTTGCCTTCGAGGAGTAGATTGAGTCTTTTAATTTCAATCTTATTTTTTTTCTTTCATGCAATTAAATAATCTTGTAAGCTTTTGAATTTTAATAAATAAATTTTAGTTTTGCTTTCAAGATATTGTGTTTAATGTTATATGTTGTTCATCTTTAAATAGTTTATGTATTTGTTGGGATGGATCGTGATCGAGAGATACGGTCTGTGCTAAAGCAAAATAGACTATTTTAAGGATCAACTCATAGATCTATTTTTTTATTGATTTAAGATTTTTTTTATGATTCAAGTATGAATAGCTTATACTTTAGAAAGACATACCATGATCGAAAGATACGATCCGTACTCAGATGAGATAGATTATGATCTAATCTGAACATAAGTGTCTTAATCAATTGATCTAATTATTTTCAGAAGAAAAATATATAGATTGAGTGTTAGGATTTGACGCCTCGAGATTCAGCCCACATTGAGCCCATAGCGAGGTTCGCGGCGAAAAATGGAGTCCAACGAGACCAAGATCACCTGAATCGGAGCTCGGATGGAGGAGATACGAGCTTTTGAAGTTGGCACAAGAATCGAGGCGGCAGAGGACCGCCGGCGACCGGCGGTGGGTGGCGGCTGCGCGGCCGCAGGTGGCGGCGTGCGGGACGCGCGACCCAGGCCCGTGCGGGACGCGCGACCCAGGCCCGCAGCCCATTGGGGCGCGCGGCCCAGGCGGGCGCGCGGGCCCGTGCGCGCGGGCCGGCCCAGGCCAGCGGCCTGCTGGCCCCCCTTGCCCCGGTCCATCGTGGATCGGGTGGTTCACGGCGCGGCCTGTGGACCGCGTGGGCATTTCCCACACATTTCTCGCGGTCCACAGCACTATTTCGTGGACCGGAGCACGATCTAAGGGCCCAGAGGGCTCCCGGTCTTGATCCGACGGTCCGAGGGGTTTTTTGGCTTTGTTTAGGACTCCTAATCCCTCTCTAATCAAGTTTAAACCTAGTTTTAAACCTTTAAAAAGCCTGTGACCAAACAGAGAGGTGAGTGGTTGGTTTTCTCGCCGCCGTACGAACCAGAGGAGAGAGAGAGAGGCGTGAGGCTGTTGTGAGAGAAGGAGCAGGAGGCTCCTGGACAGCGGTCGCCAGGCTCTTCAGGGGTTCAGGGGGGTCTCCAAGAGAGAGAGAGCTTTTGTGAGGGAAACTTCAGGTGAGAGAGAATTGGGTGTACAAGGGTTGAGGGTGAGGTCTCCTCTTGTAAAAATTTCTTTTTCATAGTGAAGTTTGCATGCCCCGTGGAGGCGAGCCCTTTTGTGGCTGATCCACGTATTTTGATTATTTTTTTTCTTTTGTTTTGTTTCTTCTTTCTTCCTGCTGCATCGCGTGGTACTGAAAGGGTCTTGGGAGGTGGTGTCCTGGCCAGACATCCACCCAACAAGTGGTATCAGAGCAAGGCGGTATAAAAATGCAGATTGCAGTGGTGGTGAGCAAGACTGAAGATGGAGAAAACAGGAACAATCAAGATGGAGATCAACAAGTTTGATGGTAAGAGTAATTTCTCCTTGTAGCAGGCAAGGGTGAAGGACGTGCTCATCCAACAGGGATTGATAGATGCTCTCTTGTACGATGAGAAGCCAACCATCATGGAGGTGCGGGATTGGAAACGGCTACAGATGCAGATGGTGAGTACCATCCGCATGTACCTGACGGATGAGGTGGTGATCCATGTGCTGAGCGAGACTTCCCCGACGGTGCTGTGGTCGAAGCTCGAGGAGTTGTACATGGCGAAGTCTCTCACCAACACTCTTTTCCTCTGGAGACAGTTTTACCAACTGCGGATGACTGAGGGACAGAGCGTGCAGGAGCATCTCAGCCATTTCCAGAAGATCCTCACCGACCTTCTCAGCATTGGCGAGAACGTTGAGGAGAAGACCAGGGCGTTGGTTTTGCTGGCGTCGCTTCCCTTTTCGTACGAGTCCTTGGTGACTGCTCTTCTAGTGGGGAAGAGCACTATCAAGATGGACGAGGTCACCGCGGTGATACTCCAGAACGTGGTTCTCAGGAGGGAGAATCCAGCTTCGAGCTCAGGTGTCGATAGCTCAGCTTTGGTGGCTTCTGGAGGAGCAGGAGGCGGTAGACAGAGCGACAGGAGATCGCAACGAGGGCAGTCTAAGTCCAGGAGGGACTTGAGCAAAATCAGGTGTTACCGGTGTGAAGAGTTGGGGCATCTAGCCAGAGATTCTCCTCAACTGAAAAATTGGACGGTGGCTGCTGTAGCGACAGCCGGCAGTGATTTAGATGGAGATGTCTTTGAGATATCTGACGAGGTATCTACTTCTTCCCAACAGTGGATATTAGATTCTGCATGCCCCTATCATGTGTGTTGCAGAGAGGAGCAGTTTGACTCCCTGGAGAACAGTGACAGCACTGTATATCTGTCGGATGGATCGAGCTGTGCGATCAGAGGCATTGGGACGGTCAGCTGGAGGACACATGACGGTGCAGTGAGGAGATTGGGGGAGGTCCGATACATACCCGATTTCAGGCGGAATCTTATCTCACTTAGCAGACTGGATTCGAGAGGCTACAGGATGGTAGCTGGTGGAGGAATCCTGAGGGTGCTACGCGGCGATAGGATTGTGCTGGAGGGAAAGTAGGGGAGTAGAGGACATTATTACCTGGCAGGGAGTCCAGTGCGAGGTGGAGCATCGGGAGCCAGGTGGAGCCCAGAGCGAAGTGGAGCTCCAGGAGGCGGATCGGGCACGAGACAGGAGACTCGGGAGGACGAGAGGCGACGTCGCAAGGTAAGATTCCTATTGCCGCAGGATGATGCCCCGAGCAGGTCTCAGGTCAGGAGGAGCACAGCATACGACGAAGATGGGATCGAGCAGCCTGGCTCGACTCCCATGTTTGCCCATCCATGATCAGCAGGTGATTGCCCCAGGGCATGGGGGCGAGGAGATCCAGAAGCTCTCGGAGTTTGGAGGAGGCCGAATATCGAGTCGAGGTGGAGATTGTTAGGATTTGATGCCTCGAGATTCAGCCCACATTGAGTCCACAGCGAGGTTCGCGGCGAAAAATGGAGTCCAACGAGACCAAGATCACCTGAATCGGAGCTCGGATGGAGGAGATACGAGCTTTTGAAGTCGGCATGAGAATCAAGGCGGCGGAGGACCACCGACGACCGACGGCGGGCAGCAGCGGTGCGGCCGCAGGCGGCGGCGCACGGGACGCGAGACCCAGGCCCGCGCGGGACACGCAACCCAGGCCTGTGCGGGACGCGCGACCCAGGCCCGCAGCCCAGCAGGGCCCACGGCCCAGGCGCGCGCGGGCGCGCGGCCCAGGCACGCGCAGGCCCGCGGGCAGGCGCGGCCCAGGCCCGCGCGCGCGGGCCGGCCCAGGCCAGCGGCCTGCTGGCCCCCCTTGCCCCGATCCACTGTGGACCGGGTGGTTCATGGCGCGGCCTGTGGACCGCGTGGGCGTTTCCCACGCGTTTCTTGCGGTCCACGGCACTATTCCGTGGACCGGAGCACGATCTAAGGGCCCAGAGGGCTCCCGATCTTGATCCGACGGTCCGAGGGGTTTTTTGGAAGAGGCCGAATATCGAGTCGAGGTGGAGATTGTTAGGATTTGACGCCTCGAGATTCAGCCCACATTGAGCCCACAACGAGGTTCGCCGCAAAAAATGGAGTCCAACGAGACCAAGATCACCTGAATCGGAGCTCGGATGGAGGAGATACGAGCTTTTGAAGTCGGCACAAGAATCGAGGTGGCAAAGGACTGCCGGCGACCGGCGGCGGGCGGCGGCGGCGCGGGATGCGCGACCCAGGCCCGCACGGGACGCGCGACCCAGGCCCGCAGCCCAGCGGGGCGCGCGGCCCAGCCGGGCGCGTGGCCCAGGCGGGCGCACGGCCCAAGCGCGTGCGGGCGCGCGGCCCAGGCGCGCGCAGGCGCGGCCCAGGCGCGCGCAGGCGCGGCCCAGGCCCGCGCGCGCGGGCCGGCCCAGGCCAGCGGCCTGCTGGCCCCCCTTACCCCGCTCCACCATGGATCGGGTGGTTCACGGCGCGGCCTGTGGACCACGTGGGCGTTTCCCACGCATTTCTCGCGGTCCACGGCACTATTCCGTAGACTGGAGCGCGATCTAAGGGCCCAGCGGGCTCCCAGTCTTGATCCGACGGTCCGAGGGATTTTTGGCTTTGTTTAGGACTCCTAATCTCTCTCTAATCAAGTTTAAACCTAGTTTTAAACCTTTAAAAAGCCTATGACCAAACAGAGAGGTGAGTGGTTGGTTTTCTCTCCTCCGTACGAACCAGAGGAGAGAGAGAGGCGTGAGGCTGCTGTGAGAGAAGGAGCAGGAGGCTCCTGGACAGCGGTCGCCAGGCTCTTCAGGGGTTCAGGGGGGTCTCCAAAAGAGAGAGAGCTTTTGTGAGGGGAACTTCAGGTGAGAGAGAATTGGGTGTACAAGGGTTGAGGATGAGGTCTCCTCTTGTAAAATTTTTTTTTTCATAGTGAAGTTTGCATGCCCCGTGGAGGCGAGCCCTTTTGTGGCTGATCCACGTATTTTGATTGTTTTTTTCCTTTTGTTTTGTTTCTTCTTTCTTCCTGCTGCATCGCGTGGTACTGAAAGGGTCTTGGGAGGTGGTGTCCTGGCTAGACATCCACCCAACATTGAGGTTAAAGATGAAATCGAGATCCTGCGACTTTTTTATCTCATATCTTGTTAAGCTTTTATTTTCTAATGACTGGTTAATTTTTGATTATCGAAATCTTTCAAAATAAATCTTTTTTTATTTTTATTCATCATGGTTTTGCTACAACTTAGCCTTTTGATCCATGTAGAATAGGTATCCGACTCATCTTATTCTATAGGGTAGTTAGATTAATTATCTTTAGTGCATTATGACATGCATCAATCACCTTCTTTGCTGCCTTAATCGCTATTTTTGTCGCTTCGATGGTCGCCTATGCGACTGTAGTTTTCTCAAGCAACTCCTTCAGGTGCTTCGCCTCGGCCTCAATCTTGTTGGCCCTTGTGCAGTGGCACATCTAGAAATTTTTCTTTGTGGGGTCAATATAATAAAAGAAGCAAAGGAGCTACAGAGAAGAAAGAAGAAAAAAATAATAATAAAATATTATTTTTAAAATATAAAATATATAAAAAAAGATAATATTTAATACCTTAAATATCTTTTATAATAAAATATTATAAAGAAGTATCATAGTAAAATTTTATATATTATTAAATATTAAAATTATAATAGCTAACCAAAAATTATTCTGATCATATATATTTGATATCAATAAAAAAATAAAAAAATTTATAAAAATATTATAAAAAAAGAAACTAAAAGAGGCATACTTGATTTGATTCAGGTTGAAAAGAGAAACAAGAAAAACATATGGTTCTCTATTGCCTTTGTATTGATTAGTATATAAAAAATAATTTGAGTGGGGTTTAAGTATAAGGGATGGATAGATGGAGACCATGAGGTTAGAATGGGACACCAAAAGATAAATAGAAAAGTAATAGATAAAAAAATAAAATAATGAGAGAAGGGTCAGAAGAAAAAATCATATGTCCGCATGCAATATCAAAAAATTTTAAAACAGTAGAAAAGATCTAATCTAGCATGCATCTTTAAGATATTGGGAGTTATATCCCAAAGTCAATCGTCAGCCTGTTAATGATTGAGGTATTCATTATAATTGTATATGAATTGTTGAATTAATAAATATTATTTAGTTTTCTCATCACTATGTATACATTTTATTTGAACTTCTATTTTTTGTGATGAAGTCCTTAGGACTATTTGAATCGATATAGAAAGATATATTATTTAGTCTTTAAACCTTGTTCATGGTCAAATAATATACTATTATTAGGATGATAGCTATATCAAGTGTAGGTCATTATGTACCATGTGCATTGGTTGTCTTTTTAATCAAGAAGTGTGGTGACACTGGCATGGCATGCAAGTGAGATGTAGGAGTACATCTCACTGAACGTGACCAATTACTGAGTACTCTATATTGGAATTCGAAGTTTGGTACATGCATATATATTTTAAAATTTTATTTTTTAAATACCGCAGTGAAGAATAAGATTAAAATACTTTTAATCTAAATTATGCATGCATGAAAAGATAAAACCACATGGATCTATTTCATATGCTGAAATTGATATATGCTGAAATTCAAATTGCGATCAAATCACATACCTATTTCACAATCTTTTTCTTCAAATCTGGATCTAAAAAAGAAGAGATTTTCTTTTAGCCGCACAAGTGTCTAGCCTCTACGAGTATCCACTCAGGATCAGCTTAGAACAGCCCTCTTTAATCTGAATTTTTTTCTCTAAAAATTCAGCCTGCTGTATCTGAATAAAGCCTGGATCGCGATCAACACTTGATTTCTTTCTTTAATCTTCTTCTTCTCCTCTTCTCTAAAGTTTTTTCTTATTATGTGCTGCTACCAGATGCTAGAAACCAGTAAGAAAGAGGTACTCAACAGCCTTGGGCGTGGAACATCTTGGGACGCGCATCCCAAGAGAAGGGGCGCATCCCAAAAGAAGGGGACGCGCATCCCAAGAGAAGGGGGGGAAGAAAGAGCGTGGAGACCTTCTATGGATATGAGAGATGTTGGTTTGGATGCTCTAGGGACCTCAGGGGAGGTTCCTTTAAATAAGTATGAGGATTGAATCCTATTCAATCTCATAATACAAGTCCTACTTGCATTGAGTTTTCTATTAACTTAAGTATCCAACTTACTTTAGGAGACCCTTTAGGCACCAACAATTGGAGCCCTTCTACCCATAATTAGATACCTCAAAATACACCCAAGAGACACCCTATAGGAGATCTAAAAGTCCTCTAATCAATGGACACGTCCAACTTGATTAAATCAAGGTGGCGCCCAAGAATAACTATCAAGAAAATTAATTAGGGACTTACATCCTTAATTTATATGATCCAAAATTTTAGACACCCAACAATTGGAGTCTCATGAATCTTATTCATTTAGGTTATTAGCAAATAATTAAGTTAGAATTATCTTATCAAATAAGTAATCCCAATGAAAAGAGGAATTGGGTCCAACCATGTGCTAGCAAGGTTATCATAAATCCAATGGATTTTTCTAAATCTAATTGAGACTTCATAAGCTCAATTGCTTATTCTAGGCGTAATCCCTTTGTTGTGTGACCCCATAAGTTTAATTCTATTTGGTAGTGAGACATATAATGATCTTTATCAAAGTATCATTGAAACTCTTTTCAATGGGTCAGAACAATTTCATTCTAACTCAACAAGGATTGTCGATCCAGAACAATCCTAGTGAGCTCTCACAATCCATCAGTGATACCTAGCAGTATGTAGTGGCAATCCAGTAGAATTGAAATGAACCTCTAGATATAGTTAACGTGTGATTCACTCTCTATCGTGAGTCCCAACTAGATGGTAGGTCATAGATAAATCGTCAAACCTCATCATCACTCATATGATAGATTCGATTAGCTCAAGTTCAGTTGTGATTTTTATGAAAACTCTTTTTTATCAATTATACTGCTATGGCCATAGACTCTTAAACTTAGCCTCTCAAATTTCATAGGACTAGTCTTCTTTATTAAGATCGATAGATCCTATCTTGATACGCATCCTACCCCTACAGTGGACTAACTGTCGCCAACATCCACTATAAGGGCTCATTGAGATCCATGTTTATGTGTCAGTCAAACTCCAGCAGTCCACTACGAGTAGCAGTACCATCTCAAGTCAAAGAATCAGTTACACAACTATAGCATCAAGACAATCACTAACAATCGAATAGAAATGCAAGTGATCTCTCGTATGGTCACGCTCAGTACTAGTTGTTCTCTAATAACTATCCGTACTCATCGTCCAATGTCTCTACACTGTAAACTAGAGATCCGTCTATCTCAAAAGAAGTAATTTGTGTGCCAGTCTATCTGGATCTATTACCGTTCTCATGATGATCCTATGATTAGAAGTATTTAAGAATTAAATACATGTCTCTAATTTTCAACACCTTGAGAATATGTATCGAAATTAATTTCATGGATGATTCAAGGACACATCACACTTAAATAAAAAAGAACTTATCTTTTTATTGATCATATCAATATATTAAGTATAAAATTATACTCTAAATTTATTACAATATGTCAGCTATATTGACTCTAGGACATACATCTAACACTCTGTTGTCAAGAGTAGCTTGCGAAGGATATAGATATAAGTGTCTCTCCGACCTGAGATCACCATGGCGACTTGCAAGCAACTCACTGTACTTTGGTGTCGAACTATCTGAATTTCTAATTTAATGATGAAAGATTTTTGAGTACAATCAAGTACTTGTAAAATTGATATGTGAGTCAAGATGGAATTGATCCTCTCAAATAAGTAGGAGTTAATGCATCACTGTGTTTCAATTTAGTAAAATCTTAACCGAGATAATCCATATGATGGATTTAAAAAGTTGAAATACAATATGGATGACCTTTTCAGGGGTGACAATTAAACCCTTTGGTCACCTTGAGCATTAAGATCAAAAGGATGAATTATACGGTAACCATATGCCAACAGGTTCTTGAATGTTGCTTTACAATCTTTCGACCTATCCGAATGTCAGGTACCATTGCTAAATAGTCACTTTGATTGGTATAGAAAGATTATTTCTATACTATCGACTTAGGTTCGAACCTATGGGTCACACTAAAAAAAAAATTTCTGACTGATCATGTGGCTGATCGACAATTAAGAATCGTTCTGGGATAAAACAGTCAATTCGATTTATGATTAACCCTATGAAAAAATTATAATAAATTAATTTACTAATTATTGGTGAATTATAAGAGGATTGATTAGTGATTAAATTGCTAATTAGCTCAATTTGATTCAGCATTGAGGTTTGGATCAAATCTAATTGAATTAGATTCAATTTGGTTTGATCCGATTAAGTTATGAGATGATCTAATCGCTAAGGATGTTTGATTCCTGATTTGATCAAAACTTGAGCTCGATTAATTTTTGATTTGATTAGAATTTAATCGAGATTGTTTATTACCTAATTAGATTAGGTTCAGTGGTCTAATTGGGTCTAACCTAATTTGGTTGAGTTAAGAACCTAATTGGATAAGAATTCGAATTTGAATTCGAATTGAACAACCCATGCGCCACCTCATCGTTGCACCCTTCTTTTCTCCATGCAAGAAGTATTCTTGCGTGAATTTTCTCCACACCCAGAAGTGCTTTGTCGCCCCTTCTCTGGTTCTGGTTCTATTTGGATAAGGACAAGGTTGATTCTTCATTCGAATTCAAAAGAGTTTGAATTTGATTTGAAACCACCTTGAACTTACCTTATGTTTATCTTGTCGCACACACCTTTGAAAGACTGAGTTTTGTGCAACATTTTGAGAAGGGAATGGTGTGAGATGTGTCTCACACCTTAGCTCTTTTGGCACCCCACTTGGATAAGGATGAAGTGGTTTTGGTTTGAATTCAAAATGATTTGAATTCGTACTAGTTTGAACCTCTTATCCTTATCCTCTCCCTTCTTCATGCCAGCCTTAAAATTCTTCTCATTTTGTGTGACAAAAGGGTTGGTTTTTACCATAGAAAAATCCTTCTGAGAGAGAGGGGGCATGAAACAGAGAGGGGGTGGGTTTTTGTACATGAGAAACAAAAGAAGAGTCCTTCCTCTTTGGGCGTGAGGTCTAGGATGGGTTCTAAGGTTTCGACTCTAGATTTTGTATGAGAAAAAACCACAAGAGTGTCTTGTTCCAATCTTCCACACCACCACCACCTCCTCGTAAAGCTCTATCTTCTGATCTGGAAGAGACTGGGTGATCCAAAGAAAAGAGCTTGAATCAACCATTCAAATCCTTCGATGCGAGCTAGCACTCCCAAGAAGGACAATCCGATCAGGATTTCAAGTGGATGACCTGTGGAGGTCAGATGATCTGTTCAGCTATTTGACATCAGGAAGAACCTCATACCATGCCTATCAGCATTTATCGACCCATGCAAAAGTAATGAGTTCTGAACTCAATCGATGAGATCTAACAGTTAGACCTGATTCATGGCATCAATGTGATCGATGTAGTTTTTCATTTACATCAAAATTTTGTATGCAAAAATTTTATATCATAGATCTTTAAAAGATAGTTTAGATCTGATTTAAAGTATGTGTAAGAGATTAAAATATTTAATCTATTATCTTTCACTATAAAAATTTTAAAAATGCATGCTTTGAAATGCTTGTTTTTCTTTCAGATGGTATCAGAGCTTTGTTGCTTATGACATAAATTTTTTGCATATAATCTAATTTTAATTATTTAAATTAGATCTAGATAATTAATCTTAAATCTAAGTAATGTAGTAATTGAATTAGATAGATCCCCAGAGCCGTTCGATCATAAAAGAAAGTAGAGTTTTATGGTCCTCTCCTCCTATTCGATGAGATTCTCCTATGGCGTGTAGGGGAGCTGCATGATCTTTTTCATGAAGATGAACGATGAAAAGCATTAAAAATTTTTTATTTTAGATCTGATGTATTGTATGTTAGATCTAAAATTGAAGTTTATTTGATTGTATGATAGTTTATAAAAATATTTTATAAAATTTAAATTATTTTCAAATAGTGAATCCTAACCCATGTCAGTCCAAAACTTAATTAAGAATCAAGTGATCTAGATTTGAGAATCAAAGATCTAAGGCATTAATTTTATAATTCATGGGTTAAGAGGTTAGCTCGAGTCAAATCCATTTAATTGGGTTAGATCTAGAGTTAGAAATCATTGATAATGGATAATGTTAGTAATTGATAAAATTTAATTAATAGTTAATTCTGATTGGGTCAATTTTTCTCTTGATCAATTCTCAATAGTTGTAGTTGGTCAGAGTCTGTCTTTGATTCAACTAAGATGGACCTTGATTGAAGCTCCGTGGTCGAACCCAAGTCTATAAGTTGATCGAATTGAAACTGACTAATCAGTTGGTGTCTAAGGTAAGTATGGCAGTCTTGATCGATGGTCATTAATTGAGAGCTACTCATATAGATTAAGTTTATGATGAGTTAATGGCATATTCCTTTCATTGATCTCACTTACTTGGCCAATATGGTGAATCATATTTTGATCATATCACTTAATGATTAGGGTTGACCTATGCTTACTAGAAAATCAGTATGACTGATTTAGGTGTCTCTAGTTCAACTTATCTAAAGTCTTCTTCATGACTTAATAAAGTCAGTGGGGGGATTTATGACTGGTTGGCTAGACCAGCTTATGCCTTGTCTTCTTTAATCTAACTTGGTGAAGTCAGTGGAAGGATTAAAATTAACTGATCAAGTCTTTTCTCATCTTCATTTCATCTAATTAAATCTTCTAAAATTATTAGATCCCTAAAAATGAAATAGTTATGGTGATAACTAGATCATAGCCTCCGATTAAGGTCGATGATAATGGGTCCAACAGTTTAGATGATCATTGGAGGCACCACACACCTGGTGCTCATCTGGCTATCAGAATTATCATTCATAATATGTTGATTTAGTTGTATCTTTCTAATGATGGTCAGATTGATCGAGCCACACTTAGGCCTGGTCACTCATTTGTCAGATACACTAAATTCTAACATGTTAATAGTTGGACCTAACCAAAACTTTTAGTGGAGGTGCCACATGCCTGTTGAAGAGGTGTTTGGGGTAAAATTAAATGTTGAAAATTATTTGATGAAATAATTGATTAAGAACCTACCCATGGGTGCACAAAGATTGGTCGAGCCACACTCGGGCCCATGTGCAGCCTATGAGGATTCTGGTATCCACTAAGAAATTAGTGTAATTTCTTGAATTGGAGGTAGATGCTATCAATTCGAATAAAATAGAGAAAAAAATTTTGGACTAAAGTTTATATCTTTAGACTTAATTAATTCATATACTAATTAAGTTTTAATTTTTTTTATAGTTATGGCCACTATCTTGTCGCTCCGATCACTATTAGATAGTGATAAATTGATGGGATCAAATTTTGATAGTTGGTATCGAAAGCTGAAAATAGTCCTGGAGCACGGACGGATCTTGTACGTATTGATAGATCCGACATTCGAGGAGCTAGCTCCGAATGCCTACAATATGGTTTGAGACCCTTATTAGAAGTGGCTTAACAATCGAACTATGGTTCATTGCATTATGTTGGCGGCAATGAATGATGAGTTCAGTCGTCATTTCGAGAATGCTCAACCTCAAGACATATTACAAATATTAAACCAGTCCTTTAGCATGCTCGATGATGTTGAAAAGCACAAGACAAGTTGTACCATCTTCAATGCTTGAATGAGGAAAGAAGTGTCAGTCACTAATCATGTACTGTATATGATCGAGATGATTAAGTGTTTGAACAAGCTCGGCTTTCTCCTATATGTGCGACTGGGGAAGATGCTATTCTAAACTCTCTACTTAAATCCTACCTCCCTTTCTTTACTCATTATCGGATGACAAAGCCTACAATAAACTATTATTATTTGCTGGAGTTGCTATAGAACTTTGAGAAGGATCACCAGCTCCATAAGGAGTCGGTGAATGTGGTGGGAGGATCTTCTTCTGGGCATCGATCTTTTGAAAAAGAGAAGAAAAATAAGAAGAATAAGAAAAAAATACAAAGTGTTAGGGTGCCCAAGCCTTGTCAGATCAAGAAACTCAAGTCCGACTAAAATCAGATGGAATATTTCTACTACAAGAAGCAAGGACACTGAAAGAGAAACTATCCTCAATATATTGCCTCCCTAGATCCGAACAGGTCGAGAAAGAAGCAAGTTGTTGCTAGATAAGGTAAATATATGATAACACCTTGTAATTTCTCAATTTGTGATTCTACTATCTGGGTATTAGATACTGAAAGCTCTTTTAATATTTATAATTTATTGCAGGGTCTACAGGTCAGTAGGAGATTTGAAGAAGATGAAAGATTTCTTAATGTTGGAGATGGAAGACCAGTTTCAGTTCTAGCATTAGGGATTATTAAGCTTGTATTCAAGTCTAATATAATTATTCTTAGTGAATATCACTTTTATCCTTCTTTTTTTATTGAATATTATTTCTATAGGCCTCTTGGTCATTGGTTATGAAATTTTAATAAAAAGAGATATTTTTAATACATTATGAATGGTACTAATGTGATGAATGGATAATTGAATAATGAAGTTTATATATTGTCACAATTTATTAGTGTAATGTACACATCCGACAAATATCCTAGAATTGATAATATCTCCGATATCTATCTTTGGCACTGTAGGTTAGGTCATGTTAACAAGAACAGAATAAATAAGTTGACTCAAGAGAGAATCTTTGAAGTCAATGATTGTGAATCACTTTCAATCTGTGAGTCCTATCTACTGAAAAAAATGACCAAGTTATCTTTTACTGAAAAAGATGAGCGAGCTAGTGAAGTTCTAAGTCTGTTACATACTGATATATGTGGACCTATGAATACAAGTGTTAGAGATGGATATTATTATTTTATTATGTTTACAAATTACCTATCGAGGTATGGGCCTGTCTATTTAATGACATATAGGTCAGAATTATTTGAAATATTCCAATGATTCCATAATAAAGTAGAAAAACAAACTAAGAAGACTATTAAAATTCTTTGGTCCGATTGAGGAGGTAAATATCTCTCCAGTAAATTTTTGACATACTTAGAAGAGAATGAAATTCTCTCTCAGTGGATCCCTCCTAAACACCACAGCATAATGGTGTGTCAGAAAAGAGAAATCAAACTCTGTTAGATATGGTTCGATCCATGATGGGTTTTGCAAGTCTGTCAATCTTCTTTTGAAAATATGCACTCGAGTCAGTTTATTATATTTTAAATAAAGTTTCAAGTAAGTTCATATGTAAAACACCACATAAGATATGGACAGGATGTAAGCCAGTACTCACTCACCTTAAGATTTGGAGATGTCTGGCTTATATCAAACGTTTGAAAACTGACAAGCTTGGACCTAGGTCTGACAAGTATCTATTTGTAAGGTACCCAAAAGAGACCAAGGGGTATTACTTCTACCTTGCTACTGAACAAAAGGTGTTCGGCAGCAATAAGACAGTCTTTCTAAAAAAGAAGTTTCTTAGAAAAAGAACTAATGCCTCAAAGATTGAACTTGATGAAGTTCGATAGGATAAAAAAACTGATACAATCTAATAAACCCATAGAGTCGGATGTAATTAGATCAAACCCAAAACTTATTGTAAAAATATCTTTAAGGAGATCCGATAGAGTACCATGTCAACCAGACAGATATTATGGTTTCTTGATCTAGGATGAAGATCCAGTTGAATCTGATGAGAACAACTTAGATCCGATCACCTACATGGATGCAATGCAGAGATCTGACTCCGATAAGTGGCTAGAAGTCATGAAATCCAAAATAGATTCCATAAAGATCAACATTATATGGACATTAGTTGGCCCACCTAAAGGAGTAAAACTCATAGGATGTAAGTGGATCTTCAAAAGGAAGAGAGGCGCAGATAGAAAGGTGGAGATCTATAAAGTCTGTTTGGTTGTTAAGGAATATCATCAACATTATGATATTGACTATGACAAGATATTTTCTCCTATGGCAATGCTTAAGTCCATTCGGATCATGTGCTTGCGATAGCATCACATCTAGATAATGAAATTTGACAGATGGATGTAAAAACAGTCTTCCTAAATGGAAAGCTAGAAGAAAAGGTGTATATGATACAACCTGAAAGTTTCATATCCACAGATGAGTCTAAGGTGTGTAAGCTTCAGAGGTCCATTTATGGATTTAGCAAGCATCTCGGAGTTGGAACATGCATTTTGATAAAGTGATTAGAATGTATGGCTTCATTAAGAATGAAGAAGAATCCTGCATATACAAGTGGGTTAATAACTCTGTAGTAGTATTTCTTATTTTGTATATAGATGACATTCTCTTAATCGAGAATGACATCCCTGTATTACAGGGAATAAAGATTTGACTGTCATTACAGTTTTCCATGAAGGATTTGAGAGAAGTATCCTACATCCTTAGGATGAAGATCTACAGAGATAGATCTAAAAGGTTACTTAGATTATCCCAGTCCACGTATATTGATACTGTGCTGAAAAAGTTCAATATGAAAAATTTCAATAAAGGCTATTTTCTGATAGACTATGAAATTTTTTTCTCGAAGAGTAATTGTCTGACAACTCCTTAAGAAAGAGAGCGTATGAGTATAATTTCATATGTTTTGACAGTGGGATCTATTATGTATGCCATGATATGTATGAGATCGGACGTGGCATACTCACTAGGGATAGTGAGTAGATACTAGTCTGATCCAGGTGAGAACTATTGAAAGGTTATAAAGATCATCCTTAAGTATTTAAGAAATACTAAAAATCAGTAGCTTATCTATGGATAATCTGACTTAAAACTTATAGGATTTACAAACTTTAATTTTCAGTCGGATTATGACGACAGCAAGAGTGTGTCAGGATACATTTATACCTTGAACGGTGGAGTAGTCTGCTGGAAGAGTTCCAAATAGCACAATGTGGCTGACTTGCTTGCGAGGTAGAATATATCATGGCATTTGATGCAACGAAAAAAACTATGTGGTTATGAAAGTTCATTGACGAGCTTAGAGTAGCACCCTCCCTCGATGGCCCTTTTTGTTGTATTACGATAGCACTGGCGCCATTGCTCAAGTGAAGGAATCGAGGTTACGTCAGCGGACCAAATACATTCTATGCCACTACCACCTTGAACGGTGGAGCAGTCTGCTGGATCGAAGTAATGTCGAGCTTCAGAAGATCAACGAAAAGGAGAACCTGGCTGACCTATTTACTAAAGCCTTTGGTATCAAAGAGTTTGAAGATTATAAATCGAAGATGGATATATGATACTGTACTGATTGACTTTAGTCTAAATGGGAGTTGTTGAAAATTATATCCCAAAGCCAATCATTAGCCTGTTGACGATTGAGTTGTTCATTATAATTATATATAAATTATTGAATTAATAAATATTATTTAATTTTCTCATCACTATGTGTACATCTTATTTGAACTCTTATGTTTTGTGATGAAGTCTTTAGGACTATTTGAATCGATATAGAAGGATATATCGTTTAGTCCTTAAATCTTATTCACGGCCAAATGATATGTTATTATTAGGATGATAGCTATATCAAGTGTAGGTCGTTATATGCCATGTGCATTGGTTGTCTGCTTAACTAAGGAGTGTGGTGATACTGACATGGCATGCAAGTGAGACGTAGGAGTACATCTCACTGAACGTGATCAATTGCTGAGCACTCTGCTGTCAAGAGTAACTCGTGAAGGATATAGGTATAAATGTCCCTCTGACCAGAGATCACCACGATGACTTGCAAGCAACTCACTGTACTTTGGTATCGGACTACTTGGATTTCTAATTCAGTGATGAAAGGTTTTTAGGCATAGTCAAGTACCTACGAAGTCGGTGTGTGAGTCAAGATGCAATTGACCCCTCTGAATAAGTAGGAGTTAATGCATCACTGTATTTCAATTTAGTAAAATCTCTATTGGGGTAATCCATGTGATGGATTTGAAAAGTTGAAATATAATGTAGATGACCTTTTCAGGATTGACAGTTAAACCCTTTAGTCACCTTGAATATTAGGATCAAAGGGATGAATTATACGGTAACCATATGCCAACAAGTTCTTGAATGTTATTTTGCAATCTTTCGATCTATCCGGACATCAGGTACCAGTGCTAAATGGTCACTTTGATTGGTATAGGAAGATTATTCTTGTACTATCGATTTAGGTTCGAACCTATAGAATCGCACTCAAAAAAAATTTCTGACGGATCATGTGGCTAATCGACGATTAAGAATCGTTCTAGGATAAAACAGTCAATTCGATTGATGATTAACCCTATGCAAAAGTTGTAATAAATTAATTTACTAATTATTGATGACTTATTAGTGATTAGATTGCTAATTAGCTCAATTTGATTGAGCATTGAGGTTTGGATCAAATCTAATTGAATTAGATTTAATTTGGTTTGTTCCGATTAGATTATGAGATGACCTAATCGCTAAGGATGTTTAATTTCTGATTTGATTGAAACTTGAGCTCGATTAATTTTTAATTTGATTAGAATTTAATCAAAGCTATTTGTTATCTAATTAGATTAGGTTCAGTGGTCTAATTAGATCTAACCTAATTTGGTTAAGTTAAGAATTTAATTGGATAAGAATTCGAATTCGAATTAAACAACCCATGTGCCACCTCATCACTGTGCCCTTCTTTTCTCCATGTAAGAAGTGTTCTTGCATGAATTTTCTCCATGCCCAGAAGTGCTTTGTTGCCCCTTCACTAGTTCTATTTGGATAAGGATAAGGTTGGTTCTTCATTCGAATTCAAATGAGTTTGAATTTGACTTGAAACCACCTTGAACCTACCTTATCTTTATCTTGTCGCACACACCATTGGAAGGCTGAGTTTTATGCAATATTTTGAGAAGGTAATGGCATGAGAAATATCTCATGCCTCAACTCTTTTGGTGCCCCACTTGGATAAGGATAAAGTTGTTTTGGTTTGAATTCAAAATGGTTTGAATTCGAACTAGTTTGAACCTCTTATCCTCTCCTTCTCCACACCAACCTTCAAATCCTTCTCATTTTGTGTGACAAAAGGGTTGGTTTTTATCATGAAAAGATCCTTCTAAGAGACAGGGGGTGTGAAATAGAGAGGGGGAGGGCTTATGTGCATGAGAAATAGAGGAAGAGTCCTTCCTCTTTGGGCGTGAGGTCTAGGGTGGGTTCTAGGGTTTTGACTTTAGATTTTGTGTGAGAGAAAACCACAAGAGTGTCTTGTTCGAATCTCCCACATCACTACCTCCTCGTAGAGCTCCATCTTCTAATCTGAAAGAATTCAGGTGATCCAAAGAAAGGAGCTTGAATCAACTATCTAGATCCTTCAACGTGAGCTAGCACTCTCGAGAAGGATGATTCGATCAGAGCTTCGAGTGGACGATCTGTAGAGGCTGGATGATCTATGCGATTGCTCGATATCAAAAAAAATCTCATACCATACCTATCAGTAGCACATTCATTGATCCATGTAAAGATAATGAGTTCTGAACTCAATCGATGAGATCTAACAGTTAGATCTGATTCAGGACATCGTGGTGATCGATGTAGTTTTTCATTTATATCAGAATTTTGTATGCAAAAATTTTATGTCATAGTCCTTTAAAAGGTAGTTTAGATGTTTAATCTATTGTCTTCCACTATAAAATTTTTAAAAATACATGCTTTGAAGTACCTATTTTTCTTTCATGAGATCACATCTCATAAGGCCAGATCTATCATATCCTTAAGATCAAAAATATAAAAATAAATCAAACATGAAGATCAAATTTTCACTTTAGTGCATGTAAATCTTCATCGTGGTTTGATGATCGTGAATATCTTCTTTTTAAGTTTTTGAAAGAGTCACATCATGTCCGACCTCTACAGATATCCATGGGAACGATCTAAGATGCTCATCTTATTCTTGATCATTCTTTTTCAAGAAAAATCAGCATGCATTCATAGAAGGTTGAAAAGAGGAAGAAAGAGAGAACACTTTTCTCGTTGGTGTGAAGATGGGATGTCTAACCTTTGGGTGTGTGGAACAAGGTGGATGCCCAACTCCTTGGGTGTGTGCGTGAAGGAGAGAGAGAAGGGAGGCATGAGATAGGAAACAGGGGGTGCAGGCTTTGGTTCTCTAGGTTAGGATCTTGAAATCTCATCTCAAGTGGTTTAATATATAGAACCAAAAAGACTCCTTAAAGGTTTCAAACTTTTGCTTATTCAATACCTTAACCCAGAAGGACTCTTGGTTCCCAGCTAAACTTGGTGTGCTCATTAGTTGGATGCCACGCCTCCCTCTTTTCTCATGCACAAAATTTGATGGGGCATGCACCCCATCTCTCCTTTCTTTTTTTCATGCACAAGACAAGAGTGCACCAACTATTAGTGCCTCTTGAACCATAACCACATAGGGCATGAGCCCCTTTATTCCATACCTAAAAATCTGATGAGGACCCAACTCTTGGCGTTCCTCATGCATGTATTTGACTTGGTCCAATCCCTATTCAATAGGGATTCTAAGTCTCAAGAGAAATTGAGTTTAACTATATGCTAGCATGGCATTTCTAAATCCAATAGGATTTTATAAATTCTAATCCAATTGGAACTACATGAGTCTAATTGCACAATCTTAGACCAATTTTCTTTATGTGACCCCATAGATTCAATTCTATTTGATACTGAGATATATTGTGATTCCTATCAATAATATCATTGAAATTTCTTTCAATAGATTGAAACACTTCCAATTCAGCCAATTGAGAATTATTGATCATTTAAAAAATTCTCATTGATCTCACTATCCATCAGTGACATCTAGTAGTATATATTAACAACCCAATAGAATTAAATAGATGAACTTCTATATACAGTTACTGTATGATTTGGTTCTCCTATTGTGAGTTTTGACATGACGGAGGTAATAGATAACTCATCAAATCTCTCATCTGTCATATATATGATTCAATCGACTTGAGTTTATTTGTGAAATCTTATGAAAATTTTTTTACATCATTCACACTGCCATGGCCATGATCTTTAAAACTCAATCTCATGAACCACATAAAACTTCTCCTTATCTATCAAGGTCGATAGATTTTATCGAGGTATACATCCTATTCCTACAATTAACCTACTGAAACTAACATACACTGCAAGGTTCTGAATGGCTAGAAAATCAAGTGATAGTATAGTCAAACTACAACAAACTCAATATGAATAGCTGAGGCACCATAGGTCAAATAACTATTTACACTATTACAGCTCGAGTAAATCACCGACGAGTAGGTAATATCCAAGTAACTACTCATATTGGTCACACTCGGTACCCTTATTCTCTAACAACCATCTGTACTTTCACTCCAGTATCTCGACACTATAGACTTGAGACTCATCTATCCTAAAAAAAGATGATCCATGCATCAATCTATCTGGATCAATCATCATTTCTGTGATGATCTACTAATCGGGATCAAATTATGAATTAACCATTAATGACATATGCTTCAAATTCTTAACTCTTGAGAATATGTGTCATTATCTTATTAATTCATTAGATGATTCATAAACATATTACATAATATGAATAAAAAAATAATTTGATTTTATTTTATTAATAAGTTAAAATTATAAATTATGTCTTTAGAAAGTTTTACATATAGTAGCCTAATTGGCTTCTAGGGTATACATCTAACAAATTTTCACTTGCACTAAAGTTAATTGACCACAAATCTAAGTTTCATCTTCTCAAGGTAGACTTCAATCTTTTGCTGGCTCAGCTGCTTAGTCAGTGGGTCAGTCATGTTGTCCGTGGTATCAACTCTCGGTATCTCGATGTACTTCTTTTCAAGATAATTATGGATGAGGTGGAATCGTTGCTCTATATGCTTGGATTTTTGGTAAGACCTCGGCTCCTTAGCAAGGACTATGACACCATTATTGTCACAGTAGATGTTAGATTTCGATCATATAGTAAAATATAAATTTTAAAATTTTTTAAATATGTAAATTGAAAGCTTTAATAATTAAAACTATCGAACCGAAATTCAAATCTTAGAATCACCTTGTAGATATCAAACAAAACAAAAATCAAGCATGCAAAGAGATAAGAACTTATACTTTCTTAAACGAGTAGTATGATAAGAAGGTGATCTCCATGAGACTCTAAAATAGAAGTCCTCCAATGGTGATCCACATGGAAGATGGTCAATGTCTTTCCCAACCGGTACTCGCAGCCTTTTCTTCATAAGAACACTATCTACTTCGAACTCGAAGAACGATGCACCAAAGCTCTATTGCCTTTAATTTCACCATTAGGATCATGTCAAGAAAATTCTCTCCAGAAGTCTCACAATCTAGGATTTGATTTTATGCTCCAATATATGAAAAAATCAAACCCTAGGACAAGCTCACAACACTTGCTATTTTTCTCACCTCCCTCCTTTCTATTTTTCACTTAATTTTTTTCTTGTCTTTTCCTTAAATTTTTTTTTAGATTTTTTTTTTCTTATCACATGCCAAGAGCTCTGATTTTTCATCAAAATTCAGCCCTTATCTCATAAGAGGCACCAAATTTAAATAGATGAGGAAGAGACATGAAGAAGACCCAAGGGGCGCCAACTCTTGGTGCTCCACTTCTTCACATAGAGAATTAATTCTCTGATGCTCTAAGTGGCACAAAAGAGGCTTCATATAAAAGGACTCTTCCTCTTTTGTGCCCCATAATTCTCTCATTAATTTTAGGCATGTGACAATTAAGAAATTGGAGGAATTTAAGAAGTGGTTAAGAGTCTTAAAGAAGAAAGACTCTTCCTCTTCTTAACGCTAAAAAGGGGTGGGCGGCAATTAATTATGGCATGAAACCAGAGTGGCATGGAGGTCTCCTTTCACACTTGAATCTCTTCCAAGTTGGGTAGGAGTCCAATTAAAATAGATCCAATCCAATCAGATCAAAGGCAATAGGTTTAGTATAGCTCAAACACTTTGAACTTAACCTAATTAGAAACTTAGGTTAACACAATATGCTAACATATCAAATTAACCTCTAAAATTTATATTAAATTCTAATTAAATTAGATCAAGACTAAATTTTAAAGTGTATGATCTATTGGGTTCCAAATCTAGCCAGCAGTGAACACAGACTCTTGACTTAACCCTAATCCGATCAGATTAGGTTAGCTCAAGAATCTTAATCAACTAGAACTCTTCCTAATTAATTCTCAAATTAAACTCTTTTAATTTTGACGAGTTCACAAGTCAAGATTGATATCTAGCAATGTGTCACTCATGACTATTCATAAAAAATAAAATTTGATAAAAATTATCAAAATATCTTTTAGTGGCAAGTTACCGTGTAATTTAATCTTTCAGTCAAACAACATTCCAGATGAGCTATAGGCATGGAATCATTTCAAACCCAATTACTTATCTAAATATAACTCGATTAGAAGGTGATGATTCAGTTGATGATACATTAAAAAATTTTTTCTAATTATCATCCTGTTTTGGCTAAAGACTTCTAGAATCATCAACCTATCAGATCATATAAAATGTTTGCTCCCCTTATTAGGAGTGATCAATCCCTTATTGATCACTCACAATCTTCATATATACTTCACTATATCCAAAACACCCCACATAAGGATCAAAGAACCAAGTTAGGAAGTGAACCAAAATATAGATTCATGTACACAAGATGCCATGGTGATCTCAAGTCAAAGGATCACTTACACAACTCACTAGAGAACAATCAGCTGACATGTAAATAAGACTCCACCAGATATTCTCTCACATGTCTATTCAGTAAACTCATTCTCTAATGAGCACCCATATTCTTGTATTAGTGTCACCACATAAGAAGTTGTGAGATCAACCACCCTTATCACTGAGCATACATAGGATGTGCCAGTCATTCAACATAAGGTCTATATACATAGACTGGGACAAGCCAAGCATTCTCTTTGATCTATCCCTATAGATCTTTATACCAAGTATATAGGATGCTTCACCCAAGTTTTTCATGAAAAAATTTTATGATATCCATATCTTGACCGATTACAACATAGAGATATTATTCCTAATGAGCGGTATATCATCTACATTCAAGATCAAGAAGATAATGATACTCCTACTAGTCTTTTTGTATACAAAAGATTTATCCATATTTTTGATAAAGCCAAACGATTTGACTGTCTCATCAAAATGGATGTTTCAGCTCCTCAATGCTTGCTTTAATCCATAAATAAATTTTTTTAGCTTGCATGCTTGATTTGCTCTCCCATTAGAGACAAGTCTCTCTGGCTGAGTCATATAGACTTCTTTCTCAAGATTTTTATTGAGGAAGACAGTCTTGACATCCATCTGTCAGATTTTATAGTCATGGTATGCAGCAATAGCAAGCATAATCTGAATAGACTTGAGCATGGCTACAGATGAAAAGATTTTTTCATAATCAACGTCTCATTTTTGTCTAAAATCTTTTGCCACTAGTCTGACCTTATAGGTCTCTATCTGGCCATCTACTCTAATCTTCTTTTTGAAGACCCATTTACAGCCTATTGGGGTCACACCCTCAGGCACATCAACCAAAGTTTAAACTTGGTTGGTATACATGGAGTCCATTTTGGATTTCATGGCATTGGGCTATTTGTCAAAGTCATTACTTATGACAGCTTTCGAATAGGTCGTAGGATCATCATTCTCAATGATGTGAGATGTGTTGTCATTCTCAATGACAAATCCATACCTGAGTGGTATATTAGGCACTCTACTTGACCTTCAAAAAGGAGGTGTGTGTAGTGGCTATACCTCAATAATGGACATATCTGGTTAAGAATCAACTTGTGAATTCTAGATAGATTGTAGGTTTTGAACTTTCTCAAGTTCAACAAACCTCTCACTGTCCCTTCTTGGATGAACTTTTTCTCTAAGAAAATGACATGCCTACCAATAAAAACTTTTGTTGAGTAGGATGATAGAAGTAATATCCTATACTCTCTTTAGGATAACTTACAAACCTGTATTTTTCTAATCTAGCACTAAGCTTATGTCCAGCAATATTTTTCACATAAACAGGACAACCCAAAATCTTAAGGTGTTTAAGACTGGGCCTCTTCCCTTTTTATATCTCATATAGAGTGCTAGAGACTGACTTTGATGGTACTTTATTCAAAATATACGCTGCAACCTCGAGAGCATATCCCCAACAGAAGATCGGAAGGTCCGTGAAATACATCATGGACTGTACCATATCTAATAAGGTGCGATTGCTTCTTTCTGTAATACCATTTAATTATGGAGTATAAGGAGATGTCCACTGAGAGAAAATATCATTTTATTTTAAATGATCAAGGAACTCACAAGTTAAGTATTCTCTTTTTCGATCAGATCGAAGAACTTTAATACTTTTATCAGTTTATTTCTCAACTATTTTTTGATACTCTTTAAACTTGTCAAAGGGTTCGAATTTATATTTCATTAAATATACATATCCAAACTTAGACTTATTCTTAGTAAATACGATGAAGTAGGAGTATCCACCTCTAGCTTGAGTCGATATTGGACCACAAACATCAATATGTACAAGGTCCAAAATGTCATTCACCCTTTCTGCATATCCAGTAAATAGAGTCTTGGTCATTTCACTCATGAGATAAGATTCACAAGTTTTATATGATTCAAAACCATAAAGATTAAAGAATTTATCTTTATATAACTTATTAATTCTTAACTCATTTATATCACAAAATCGACAGTGTCAGAGGTATGTGACATTCACATCCTCTCTCTTCTTTTTCTTCATATTATCAACATGAAGTACATTATCACTAAGTGATGAACTAGAAGAACATTATCAACAAAAATATTTCTATAAAATTTATTAGAAAAATAAATAGAATAACCGTTGTTCTTAGCTTTTATTTCAAAACTTTATTCTAATAATAAGGGTACAAAAATAATATTTTTAATAATTTTTAGAATATAATAACAGGTCTTCAATTTCAAAATTTTATCTGAAGACAACTTCAAAATCTTGGTTCCCATGACTTCAACCTGAATAGACTCTCTACTAGTACCGAACAGCTCGAAGTCACCTTTACTTAGACTCTTTATTTCCTACTGACCCTGCAATGATTTGTAAAGGTACGAGCCACAGACAGTATCCAATGCTTAAGAATCTGAAATTGAAGTACTTAATGATAAGTTTGTTTATATACCTTTAGCAACATTTATTTCTTTATGTTTCACAGTTGCAAGGTATTCCTTACAATTTTTCTTCTAGTGCCCATTCTTACCGTAGTGATAGTAAGTACTTTTGGCGGAGACCTTCTTCGACCTTCTTCTTGGAGATGCTAGCCTTAGGGTTTAACTTTTTCTTGGAACATTTTTTGCCTTTCTTCTTGTTGATCTTATCTACAAGAAGAACTGGAGTCTTTTTACCTTTGAAATGACTCTCTACTATTTTGAGCATATTCAGCAGTTCAGGCAGGCTAATGTTCAGTTTGTTCATATAGTAGTTAATAACAAACTGAGAAAAAGAATCGGAGAGTGACCGCAGGATCAAATTCTGACTAAGTTCACCATTCATAGCAAAATTTAATTATCTCAGATGAGTGATCAAATCAATCATCTTAAGGACATAAATTTGCACAGATGTACCTTCAGTCATCCGAGTATAGAACCACTGTTTAGATATCTCATATCTAATAGTTTGGCTTTGTTTTTCATATAACTCTTTTAGATTAAAGAGTATAGAAGGAACATTCATATCTTTATGCTGCCTTTGAAGCTCATTGTTCATCGAGGCAAGCATGATACACTTGACAATTACACTATCACCCTTCCACATCTTATATGTGGCTCTTTTCTCATCAGATGCATCTTCTTCGATCGTATCGGGTGTAGGTGAATCTAGTATATAGGAGACTTTTTTCTTTGTGAGAACTATTAGCATCTAGTATACTTCAAAATGACAGTGAGGATGCCATTTATTCAATTAATCTATAATAACAAGAATATAATATAAGCGGACAACTCAAGATGACATGCATAACTAGATTAAGACTTTTATCTAATTGTGTCTCTCACTATTTTAATGAATTTCATACCCCTCAAGTATGAAAAACAAGAAATATCATTATGTTTCTAAGTGAGGTTGAGATTTCTATCCCTCACAAATACCTTGTGGATAGCATAATAAGCATTCATGAGTTCAAGAGTAGGTAACTCTATCAATTATATTTCATACAATTCTCAATATTTTTTTTTCTTACCTTTAGATCACTCATAATCTTGTGGATAGTACAACAAACTATAGTGTTCTAGTTAAGTTAACCCTTCAACCCTATATGGTCATATTTAAATAATGCCGTCTTTGTGGATAGCACAACAAGGCAACACTGTTCAAATATGTCAGAAGCATCAATATGCACTTAATCAATATCATATCAATTTCTATAGTAAGTCTTGTAGATAGCACAACAAGCTCACTAAGATCTTCACATACTCTATTGATCAAGCATGAAGGAAGGCCTTTGTAGCATCTACATCACTAATCAATCTAAATCCGAAACTTAATAAGACCAAATTGACCAGATCAGTAGGTGGGAGGCTCCCCATAGCTTTTCTTAGACACCAACAAAGTTGGCTAGGCTAGCATATGGACCTAATTAGAAAATCATCTTTAACACTTATCTAGACACCAATTGATCAAAATTTGATATTTGATTTGTAAGTGAATCCCGACACTACAACTTAATATAATTTTTATAGAGGGTCTTGAACTGATCTCGGCACATCCTAACTACTACATAAAATGTAACATACAAATTATGTAATTCAACATGCTTTCAAGTTATAATATCATTCATATAATCATGCCAAAAATGATTACAATAATCATATAAGGATGTGCAAATGACTTAACATATAATAAGTATAGTCAATATTAAAACAAATCCTAATCGAATTAGGCGTGCATTACATCCTTAATTAAAAATGATTTAAGCACCAAACAACCAAGAATCATTAAATTTCATATTATCATAAATTTAAAATTTAATAACTAAAATTTAAATTCATGGTTCAAATAAAGTCAAAAATAATTTTTGATTTTAAGATCGATGCTAGAAATCAATGCAACATTTTGGTAAAATATGAATTAGAACAATTCTATATTATAACTTTTATACTTGTTTGATTGAATCTAATAAGGATAGCTTTGAGACCACTGTTGGGCTTCGATCATGTAGTAGAATATGAATTTTAAAATATTTTAAACATACAAATCAAAAGCTTTAATAATTAAAACTGTCGAACCAAAATCCAAACCCTAGAATCACCTTGTAGATGTCGAACAAAATAAAAATCAAGCATGCAAAGAGATAGAAACTTATACTTTCTTAAACGAGCAGTATGGTGAGAAGGTGATCTCTATGAGACTTCAAAATAGAAGTCCTCTATTAGTGATCCACACGGAAGATGGTCAAGGTCCTTTCTAATTGATGCACTGCTATAGCCTTTTCTTCACAAGAATATTGTTGACTTCAAACTCGAAGAATGATCGCACCAAAGCTCTATTGCCTTCAATTTCATCACTAAGATCACGTCAAAAAAATTCTCTCTAGAAGTCTCACAACCTAAGATTTAATTTTATGCTTTAACACATGAAAAAATCAAACCTTAGGACAAGCTCATAACACTTGCTATTTTTCTCACCTCCCTCCTTTCTATTTTCCACTCAATTTTTTTATTGTCTTTCCTTTAGATTTTTTTTAGATTTTTTTCTCCCTTATCACACACCAAGAGCTATAATTTTTCACCAAAATTCAGCCATTATCCTATAAGAGGTGCCCCATTTAAATAGACGAGGAAGAGATGTGAAGAAGACCCAAGGGGTGCCAACTCTTGGCGCTCCACTTCTTCATGTGGAGAATTAATTCTTCGATGCATTAAATGGTGTAGAAGAGGCCTCACATAGAAGAACTCTTCCTCTTCTGTACCTCATAATTTCCTCATTAATTTTAGGCATGTGACAATTAAGGAATCGGTGGAATTTAAGAAGTGGTTAAGAGTCTTAAAGAAGAAAGACTCTTCCTCTTCTTAACAATAAAAAGGGGTGGGCGGCAATTAATTATGGCATGAAACCAGAGTGGTGTGGAGGTCTCCTTCTATACTTGAATCTTTTTCAAGTTGGGTAGGAGTCCAATTAAAATAGACCCAATCTAATCAAGTCAAAGGCAACAAGTTTAGTTTCGCTCAAATACTTTGAACTTAACCTAATTAGGAACTTGGATTAACGCAATATGCTAGCATATCAAATTAACCCCTAGAATTTATTTTAAATTCTAATTAAATTAGATCAAGACTAAATTTTAAAATGTGTGATCCATTGGATTCTAAATCTAGCCAGAAGTGGATACACACTCTTGACTTAACCCTAATCCAATCAGATTAGGTTAGCTCAAGGGTCTCAATCAACTAGGACTCTTTCTAATTAATTTTTAAATTAAATTCTTTTAATTTTGATGAGTCTACAAGTCAAGATTAATATCTAGCAATGTGTCATGACTATTCAAAAAAAAATAAAATTTAATAAAAATTATCAAAATATCCTTCAATGGTAAGTTACCGTATAATTTAATCTTTCAGTCAAACAACATCCCATATGAGCTGTGGACATAGAATCATGTCAATCTTAATTACTTATCTAAATATATCTTGATCAAAAGGTGATAATTCAGTTGATGATATATTAAAAATCTCTTTTTAATTATCATCTTTCTTTGGTCAAAGACTTTCAGATTCATCAATCTATGATATCATTTAGGATGTTCGCTCACTTTATTAGGAGTGACTGATCTCTTATTGATCACTCACAACCTTCATGCACACTTCATCATATCTAAAATATCTTACACAAGGATCAAAGAATCAAGTTAGAAAGTAAACCAAAATATAGATTCACGTACATAAGGTACCATGGTGATCTCAGGTCAAAGGATCACTTACACAACTCCCACTAGAGAACGATCAGCTAACATGTAAATAAGACTCCATCAGATATTATCTCATAGATTTATTCAGTGAACTCATTCTCTAATGAGTACTCACATCTTTATATTAGTATCACCATATAAGAGATTATGAGATCAACGACCCTCATCACTGAGCATACATAGGACGTGCTAGTCTTACTGGTATCATTGATCCCTGACTCAATGAACCAATGACTGAGAATATTTTAGATCATGACTATCAAAGATTTAGATCTCACTGATATGATCTCATCACGATCTTAAAATCATTGTCCAGACCTATAGGGTTCATTATAATTTTAAAAATAATAATAAGATGCAGCATACAATGAATCGAAAAGCCTATTATATTAAATAACAATGTTAATTACCTGAGTTTGGAAGATAAATTATAGAAAAATACCCCATCACATCGCATATATGATTGGTTTGTAGGATATTATTCTTTCAGTAGAGTAAAATGGCATCTGATGGCATCACATCCAGTTCCATAACAAATTTTTTGAACCAGAATATCTTCTTAGTAGCTCCGATTTGGCGATGTACTCAACTTTCATGGTGGAGTCTGCTATAATAGACTGCTTGAAATTTTTTCAACTCATAGCATCATCATTGCATAAGAAAATACTATCTGATATTGACTTTCAATCATCAATATCAGACATAAAGTCTGAATCAGTATATCCTTGCACCCTCAACTCCTCTCTTCCAAAGATCAAGAACATATCTTTAGTCCTTCTAAAGTACTTAAGGATATATTTCACAGCTATCCAGTATTATTCTCTTAGATTCGACTAATATCCGCTTGTGACACTCATAGCATGAGCTATATCAGATCGTGTACATAGCATGGCATACATGAGACTCCCTATAACCGAAGCATAAGGGATGTTGCTCATGCATTGTATCTCTTTCGATGTGTTGGGGCACATGTTCTTTGAGAGATGAATTCCATGCTTGAAGGGCATAAGTCTCCTCTTGAAATTTTTTATACTAAACTTTTTCAGTACCTCCTCAATGTACATTTTCTATGAAAGGCTTAGCATCCTTTTAGATCTATCTCTATAGACCTTAATCTCAAAAATATAGGATGCTTTTCTAAGGTCCTTCATGGAGAATTTCTTAGATAATCATAACTTGACTGAGATCAATATAGGAATATCATTCTCAATCAGGAGGATGTTATCTACGTACAGTATGAAGAAAGTCATAGCGCTCCCATTGATCTTTTTGAATACATATGGTTTTTCTTCATTCTTGATAAAACTAAATGATTTGATTACATCATTAAAACAAGCGTTTCAACTTTAAGATATTTGCTTAAGTCTATAAATAGATCTTTACAGTTTGTAGACTTTGTGATCTCCATCACTAAAAGTGAAACTCAGAGACTGCTCCATATAGATATCTTCCTCAAAATATTTATTTAGAAAAGTAGTTTTCATATGCATCTACCATATGTCATAATCATGATATACTGTAATCGCAAGCAATGTTTAAATAAATTTTAGCGTAGCCACTGGAGAAAAGGTATCCTGATAGTCAATGCCTTCATGTTGACTATAACTTTTAGCCATAAGTCTTGCTTTAAAGATCTCTATCTTTCCATCCGAACCAATCTTTCTCTTGTAGATCTATTTACATTCAATAGGTACTATACTTTTTGGTAGATCCACTAAAGTCCAAATTTGATTTGAGTGCATTGAGTCAATCTCTGATTTCATAGCCTCTAACCATTTCTCTGAGTCGATATCTGATATCGTCTCGCTATAGGTCTTGGGGTCATCTCTATATACCTTCTTTTCAATGAGAAATATTTTCTTTACATCTTATGTAATGATCCCTAAGTATCTTTTAGGAGGACGAGAAATCCTATTAGATCTGTGAGGTGGAGGAGGAGATGCATGTATTGGCTTAGCTTCAATGGGTTCTATCAGTTCTGAGACTCATTGCTCTCAAAGACTTTCTCTTCGATCCCAATCTGTCTTCTACTACCTCCATCTTGGATGAACTATGTTTCAAGAAACATAGTATGTCGACTCATAATCATATTATGATCCTCTGAAAGATAGAAATAATATCTTAAAGACTCCTTAGGATACCCTATAAAATGAGTTCTCAAAGATCTGACTTCTAACTTGTTCGCCCGTAGTCTTTTGATATAAGCCAAACATCCTCAAATTTTGAGATGACCCAGACTCGGTTTCTTATCATGCCACATCTCATACGATGTGGTAGGAATGATTTTAGAAAAAAAATTATTTAATAGGTAATTAGTTGTAAGTAAACTATGATCCCAAAGAAATAAAAGAAGGTCAGTGAAGCTCATCATGGATCGAACCATATCTAAAAGGTTCGATTTCTCTATTCTGAAATCTCATTGAGTTGAGGCATTCTAGGTGGAGTCTATTATGAGACTATGCCATATTTCTTGAGCTAACTTAGAAACTTCTCAATAAGATATTCTCCTCCTCGATCTGATCGAAGAACCTTAAAGAGTTTTTCAGTTTACTTCTCTACTTCATTTCTAAATTTTTTGAACTTTTTAAAAGCTTTAGATTTATATCTCATCAGATATACATATCCGTATCGTGAATAATCATCGATAAAAATGATGAAGTAGAGATAACCTCCTCTGATCGACAGATCGAATGGATCACACACATCTGTTTGTACTAGGGCAAGTATCTCAGTGGCCCTTTCCTCTTATCTCACAAAGGGTAGTTTGATCATTTTTTTTTGAAAATAGGATTCATAGATTAGATATGACTTAATAGCCAATGGGCCTAAAAGCCCATCTTTCTCCAATCTACTAATCATTTCTTCTCCTATGTGACCTAGCCTAATTAAGGTGCCACATATACTTTAGATTAATTTCTAAATAAATCCTATGGCATTTACTTCTTGCTTAGTTACATTTACAGATATATCAATATGTAAATGATAGAGACTATTAATTAAGAAGCCATATCCAACCATTTTATTTTCTAAATAAATGGTATAGTAGTTCTTATAAAAATTAATTATATGGTTGTTCTGTGCTAGAGAATAAACAGAAATCAAATTTCTGCTAGCAGTAGGTACACAATAACAGTCCCTAAGAATTAAACTAAAGTTAGATGGTAGTCATAGGGTATAGGTCCCCACAGCCACACAGTAACTCTTGCTCTATTTCCAACTCGTAGGATCATTTCTTCTTCCCTCAGTCTTCTACTTTTCTCAAGACCCTACATAGAAGTATATAAATGAGCACTAGAATCAGAGTCTATAACCCAACTGAAAGTAAAAAAAATCATAAGATTAGTTGTTGAGAAAAATATCTCAAGATTCGGTTCATAATAAGCTCAAAACAAGGTCCAAGATGATGAACAGAATCCAACGAGCCCAAAAATAATCTAAATGGAGTCCAGACGAAGAAGATACGTACGAAAGAAGGCCAGCAGTAAGTTGGTACCACCCACGGGCTATCAGAAGGGCCCACGGGCCAGCCCAATGGGTAGACACAAGGGAGAGGGCCATATGATGCGATCCACCATGGACCGGCGGTCCACAGCGCAAATGGCACAGTCCACATGCAATTGAGCGTGATCCGACGGTCGAAATCAGTGTCGATGAAGATCTGATGGCCCAGATTGATCTTGAGTTTGATCAAGAGCCTGGGATGCCTGATTGCATGAACAGATGGCTCTGGTTTGAGTCGATCACAATCGAATGGTCCAGAAGGGTTCTAGGATTTGATTTGAACTCGGTATCTTAGGAAAACACAGTTTTGATGATTCTAAAGCCTATATAGCTCCGATTGATGAGCTATTTATTGTATTGGATAGTTAGTGATGTCTTGGTCATACAGAGAGGCTTCTTAAAAGATTTTAAAAAATTTTTGTAAGAGTTTTGAAACTTCTTGTTGAGAGATCTTTGTACAAAGATTGAGTGGTGAGTTTCTTTTATATTTGTTTGATTTTCTTCCTCCCATAGTGAAGCTTGCATGCCCCATAGAGGTAGGCTTGAGGCCAATCTACATTATCTTAATTTGTTTATGATATTTTTCTTTCTTCCTTCTTCCTCCTCCAACAAATGGTATTAGAAAATAACAATTGGTATCAAAGTACAATAAGTGGTATCAGAGCCTGATTACCATGGACAAGTGGTACCAGACGATCCAAGCAATGATGGTGTTGATCGAGATTAGAGATGCAGAAGATAAATACAATTAAGGTGGAGATCAACCGATTCGATAGGAAGAGCAATTTCTCCTTGTAACAAACGAGGGTGAAAGACGTGCTCATCCAATACAGTTTGATCGATGCTCTCTTGTATGAGAAGAAGCCAGCCACCATAGAGGAGAAGATCTGGGAGTGGCTATAGATGCAGATGGTGAGTACCATCTATTTACACCTGATGGATGAGATGATAATTCATATACTTGGCAAGACTTCTTCGATGGTGCTTGTTAGAAAATATATCCTAAAATCAATCGCATGGACGATTGTGTTCCTTTTATCAATGAATTATTGATTGATAAATAAAATTTATTTTGGCATTATTCATTATAAAGTTACATCTTTTTTTATAGAACTTTTGTGTTGTGATGAAGTCCTTAAAACTAGAAAGTAATCGATAAAAGAGAATTTATCGTATAGTTCTTAAACATGTTCATGATTAAATGATACGTCATTAAAGGATGATGACATTTATCAAGTAAAGGTCATTGTATGCCATATGGGTTGGTTATCCTCTTAACTAAGGAGTGTGAAGATATTGATATAGCATATAGGTGAGATGTAGGTGTACGTCATCACTGAACAAGTGACTCACCTACTGAGTCCTCTGTTGTCAAAAGCAACTCGCGAAGCATATGGGCATAAGTATCCTTTAGACTTGAGGTCAGCATAGTGACTTACAAGCAACTCACTGTACTTTGATGTCGGACTATCTACATTTCTAATGCAGTAATAGAAGGTTATTGAGTACAGTCAAGTACTTATGAAGTCTGTGTGTGGATCAAGATGGGATTGACCCCTCTGAATTATAGAAGCTGATGTATCACTGTATTTTAATTTAGTAAAATCTTGATCAGGATAATCTATGTGATAAATTCAAAAGGTTGAAATATAATATGGATGACTTTGTCAGGGTTGACAGTTAACCCTAAATCATCCTAAAGCATTCAAGGTCAAAGAGATGAATTATGCGATAACCATATGCATAGGTTCTTGAATATTATCTTGCAATTATTTGACCTATTTGGACATTGAGAACCATTACTAGATGGTAACTTTGATTAGTACAGGAAACGATTCCTTTACTACCGGCTTAGTATTCGAACCTATGGAGTCACGCACAAAATCAGACGATGTAGGAAAGAATTAACCTATGTTTGCATGTTCAATTTGAAAGTACATGACTTGATTAAACATATAGACTAATTTGATTGAGAATTAAGTTATGGATCATACTGGATTAAACAGTTGACTATGTCTAGCTAGCACTAGATATGAGGTTCAGGTTCAATTCTGAGGATGAATAAGATTTAATCTATGATCCAAGAAGTTTATGAGAGATTAAATTTAAGTGCTAATTAATTTTAGATTAGATCTAATTTAATCAAACTTAATTGGATTCATAAATTTAAGTTAGACTTGATCCTAAATCCTAAATAGTTTAGGATTGATAATCTTTTCGATATTATTTCGAATCAGGTTCGAATTGGATTCGAATTGACCCATATTTGGATTAGATATTTAGAGTCCACTTTTACTGAGATTCTCCCTCCTCATGACCGACTAAAATCAGGTGGGGTACTGGTTGTTGCCGCCCCATATTGGGTGTAGGCATGGGTGCATGAGGGCGTCTAGTTAGGCACCAATCATTTCTCCTTTACGACTCCTTATTTGATAAGTTATAAATTAATTCAAAGTCTGTTTGAATTAAAAATTCTAATCTTATGGGTCATGGAGAATCATCTATAAATAAAGAGGACCTCTAACTATCATAGCATAACAATTAGATTGTGTGCTAAGATGAGAAAGAGAGAGAGAAGAGGCATGAAAGAAGGAGTGGGCGTCCCCTTGGCGTGTTCCCCCTTTGGGCGTCCCTCTTCTCCAAGGCATGGAGTCCCTTGGGCATGTCCTCTTACTGGTGTGAGGTGTCACATCAGAGGCTCTCTCTCTTTCTTTATTACTTTACGAAGGTGCTTCAATCTGAGCCTTCATTCTGCTTTACTGCAAAGTTTGGCATGCACATGAAGTAGAGAATTTGTGGATTCAGACCTATGTAAGGCTTTGGATTCAGAATCTTTTGGAGATTTGATCCCTATTCCATTATGAATCAAGTAAAGATCCAATCTTTATCAAATTGTTATAGAAAATTTTAGATGCAACCCTGGCTATCCATATCATTCTCTAAAAAAAAAGGCTTTCTTTTTCTTCAGTGCTGTGGTCGAAGTTTGAGGAGTTGTACACAGTAAAGTCCCTTACCAACACTCTCTTCCTCTAGAGACAGTTCTACCAACTGCTGATGGATGAGGAATGAAGTGTGCATGAGCATCTCAGTCACTTTCAAAAGATTCTCACCGATCTTCTCAGTGTAAGTGAGAAGGTTGAGGAGAAGACTAGGGCATTGGTCTTGCTAGCATTATTTTTTTCTTCATATAAATCTTTGGTGACTACTCTTCTAGTGGGAAAGAGCCCCATCAAGATGGATGAGATCACCACGGTGATTCTCCAGAATGAGATTCTCAGACGGGAGAATCAGGCTTCGAGCCCAGATGGCAGCAACTCAGCTTTGGTAATTTCTGGAGGAGCAAGTTGCAGTATATAGAGCGGTAGAGGATCGCGAGGAGGATGATCTAGGTCTAAGATGAGAGACCCCAACAAGATTAGGTGCTACCGATGTGATGAGTTGGGGCATCGTGTCAAAGATTATCCTTAACTCAGGGATCGAACGAGGACTACTATAGCTATGGCTAGTAGCGAATCAGAAGATGATGTCCTATAGTGATATCTGATAAGATATCTACTTCTTCTCAATAATAAATTTTAGATTCTGTATGCACCCATCATATATGTTGTAGAGAGGAGCTGTTTGACTTTCTGAAGAGTAGTGAGGGCACTGTTCATCTATTGGATGGATCAAACTGTGTGATCAGAGATATCAGGATGATTAGTTAGAGGACACATGATGGTGCAGTGAGGAGATTGGACAAGATCCGATACATATTCAATTTCAGATGAAATCTTATCTCACTGAGCATACTGGATTCAAACGGCTATAGGTGGATAGCTGGTGATAGAATCTTGAAGGTTATGCATGACGATAGGATTATTTTAGAGGAGAAAAAGAAGACAAGAGGATATTACTACCTGAAAGAGAGTCCAGTGCGAGGTGGAGTTCTGGGTGGAGGTGGATCGGATACGACATGGGAGACTTAAGAAGACGAGAGGTGATGTCGCATAGTGAAGTTTCTATTGCCGCAGAAGACTTCTCTGAGTAGATCTTTGGTCAGAGTGGACACAACCCATGATGGAGGTGAGATTGAGCAGTCTAGCTTGACTCTCACATTTGCCCAGAGACAGCAAGCGTGCCCCAGGATATGGGGGCGAGATAGATTACAAGCTCTCAGAGACAGATGGAGGCTGAACATCGAGTCAAAATAGAGATTGTTGAGAAAAATACCTTGAGATTCAATACATAATAAGTTCAACATAAGGTCCAAGACAACGAACAGAATCTAACGCGCTCAAGAATAGCCCAAATAGAGTCTAGATGGAGGAGATACGTGTGAGAGAAGACCAGCAGCAGGTTGGTATGGCCCACAGGATGCGGCCCAGTACACAGGCACACATAGGCATGCATTGGCCGGCCCAGCAGATGTGTGCGTGGGAGAGGGTCATATGATGCGGTCCACAATGGACCAGCGATCCACGACGCAGATGGCATGGTCCATGTGCGATTGAGCATGATTCGAAGATCGAAATCAGTGCTAGTGAAGATTTGACAGTCCAGATTGATCTTGAGTTTGATCAGGAGCTTAGGACACCTGATTGCATGATTGGATGGCTCTAGTTTGAGCCGATCATGATCGAATGATTTAGAAGGATTCTAGGGTTTGATTTGAGCTCGGTACCCTATGGAAACATAGTTTCGACGATTCTAGAACCTATATAGCTCCGATTGATGAGCCATTATTTGCATTGGATAGTTGGTGACATCTTGATCATATAAAGAGACTTTTTGAGAGATTTTAGAGAGCTTTTGTAAGGATTTTGATATTTCTTGTTGAGAGATCTTTGTACAAGGGTTGAGTGATGAGTTTCTCTTGTAATTGTTTGATTTTCTCTCTCATAGGGAAGCTTGCATGCCCTGTGAAGGTAGGCCTGAGGTCAATCCATGTTATCTTGATTTGTTTATGATTTTTTTCTTTCTTTCTTCTTTCTTTGTCTCCCAATAAGTGGTATCAGAAGACAACATTAGTTTCAATAATGAGTAGATCTGACATACCTTTAGGAGGTGTGCCATCCTTCTTGTTCTATAGGCTTGCCATGTAAGTAGGACAGTTCCTCTTTCAGTGGCCATCAGTGTTGCAATGGAAATACTTTTCTTTATCTGCAGTCTTTTTGGGAGCTTCCTTCTTAGGCTTGTTTTGAGTCTTCTATTTCTTCAAGAGTTTCTTCTTCTTTTCAGTAGATTTTTTTTTGGAAGATGAAGTCCGTTCCACAGCAAGAACGGTGCCCTTTGAACTCTCCAAGGTCTCTTCAGTGGTTACCAGCATATTTTGTTGGGAAATATGTCCCAAAAATCAATCGTCAACCTGTTGACGGTTGAGCAACCTTGCATTATAATTGATTTATTAATAAATAAAATATATTTTTGGTATTTTCATCACAAGTTTTCATCTTCTAATGAACTCTATTGTTGTGATGAAATTCTTAAGACTATTTAGGTTCGATAAAGAGAGAATTTATCGATTAATCCTTAAAACTGTTTACGACCAAATGATGGACTGTTAATAAGGACGACAGCTTCTATCGAGCATAGGTCACTGTAGGCCAGATGGGTTGGTTATCCTCTTAACCAAGAAGTGTGGAGACACTGGTATGGCATATAGGTGAGATGTAAGGGTACATCATCATGGAACATGATCAACTCCAGAGCATTCTACTGTCGAGAATATCTCTGATGGGATATAGGTATAAGTGCCCCTTAGACCTGAGATCGCCTCAGTGACTTGCAAGCAACTCACTGTGCTTTGGTACTGGACTAACTGAATTTTTAATTCAGTGATGGAAGGCTTCTAGGCACAGTCAAGTACTTGCAAAGTCAGAGTGTGATCAAGATGGGATTGACCACTCCAAGAGTTAGAGAAGAATGAGTCACTATATTTCAATTTAGCAAAACTTTGGTCAGGATAATCCATCAGATGGATTTGATATTTTGAAATATAATGTGGACAACCTGATCAGAGTTGACAATTAAATTCTGAGGTATCCTATAAGCATTTTGGTCAAGGAGATGAATTATATGAAAATTATATCCGCATGGGTTCTAAGGATGTTGTTCTACACATTCGACCTATCCGACCGTCGGATACCATTGCTAGATGGTCACTTTGATTAGTATAAAAATTTATTCTTATACTACTGACTTAGATTCGGACCTATTAGATTATACATATTAGAGTTTACGATCTGATCGGATGATTGATCAACGATTAAGAATCATTCTAGGGTTAAATGATTAATACGATTAACATTTAACCTAGTGCAAGTATTGCAGGAGGATCGATTAACAATTCGATTGCTAATTGACTTAATTTGATAAAACTAATAGACTGAGATTAAGTCTAATTGAATATAATTTAATTAGATTTAGTTTGGGCTTGATTAGATCAAGTTCAATTAGTTTATTGGATAAGCCAAGTGTAAGAAAAAACTAGTCCTAGTTCAATTAGGACTTGGATCAACCTAATTTCTAATTCGATTAAAAAATTAAATCTAATTTAAATCTAATTTAATCTGATTAAATTAGGTTCTTAATTAGATTAAGATCTATTCTAATTGAGTTTATTTGATTTTGATTTGATTTGATTTGAGAAACTAAATTTGAACAAGTCATAGATTGAATCCTAGTAAGACTAGGATTCCACCTTGCACCACCTTAGCCCCCCTTGCTCACTCTCTCTTATTTTATGCGATAAAACCTTCTCTCCCAGGCCTTCACGCATGTCCAAAACTTTTTTCTATTTCTCTTTTACATGAAATATGATTGTGGACCAAGTCAAAGTAGGAATTAGTTTGGATTTCAAATTCTATAAAATAGAATTTTAGGAAACCAAAACTCTTTCCTTATGGCACTAATTTTATTCAAATTTTTTTGAGATTTTTGTGGCTTTTATGGCACATATTGTGCATCCTTTTCTAGTGGTCCATGGTAAAAAAAGGAGGGGGCACCCAAAAGTTGGGCACCCCTTGTCTTACCCTGTTTGGATTTTTCTTGACTAGGTATTTGACATAGACAAGGATTCTTCATATCTCTTTATTTAAGATAAATTTTTTCTTAAAATTTTTATGATTTATAGAGAATTGAGAGACCTTTGGGGTGTGTGAAAATTAGAGAGAAAAGGTTTTGGGGCATGGAGATATAATAGACACAAAATTAAGTGTCTGGATTAGAGCAAAGAGAAGAAGAAGAGGGTCTTCTTCTAGGGTTGCTGAGTTCACCTCTTCTCTTCCTTTATCTGTGAGTTTTCTTAGAGTTTCTCATATCTAAAACTCTTTCTCCTACTTCTTATTTTTGAAAGAGTCCAAATCAAGAAGAAAGAGGTATTTGATCGACCATCGAAGAAGGATCAGCATAGTACTAGCATACTGTGCTGATTTCCTGGACCAGAACTTCTGATCGTGATTCGTGGGCTCGTATGGATGACTCTTAGAGGCCGGATGCATGTGTGGCTCACAACATCATCCTCAAGTCTGGATCAGCAAAGTTAAATATCCAACTTGCAAGGTAATAGATCTGATCTATTATATTTTACATACATTAGATGTAGTATAGAAATATATTGATATGATCAACATATAGTTCTTGTTCTTTATATTTTAATTTTTGATTTAATACCATGTAATAATCATGTAATAGAATCTTAGATCTAGATATTCTTTAATTTTATAAGATAAATTTTGATTTATTTTATTCTTTCGCTGTCTAATCTTGAAAAAATTTCAAGATCTAACCCTGAAACCCTAGATCTGGTTCCTTCAATTGGTATCAGAGTCTAGGTTGTTTATTACATGATTATTTATACATGCTTAGATTATTTATTAGACTAGATCTAATTTATAATCTGATTGTTAAATCTAAAATTAAAATTTTTAGGTCAATCACGAACTGTAGGTAGTCCTGCTGTAAGGTTTACCCCTTACAGTGCAAAGGTTGTCCTAGTTCGTGTAGATCTATCTTTAATCATAAATTTATTAGATATTATTTAGATTAAATTTATGATTTATTAGATTTAAAAAATATTTAAATATAAAATAAAATCTCTTTGTTAATAATTTTCATGCAAAGAACCATCATATATTTGTTTAGAAAATTTATGCAGTTTAAAGTTGAAATTGTTTTAATTATATGAACCTATTTACATTAGATCTAAAGTAGTTTCATACTTATTTCACTTGTATTTTGATTATGAATCAAACATGCAACTTGGTTTGTAGAACTATATTATAAAAATATTTTATAAATATGAAAATTATTTTTGAAAAGCTGAACCCCAACCCTCAATCCAAAACTTAATTGAGAATTAAGAAGTTGTTTGATTAGGTTCTAGGATTATGACTTGAAGAACCTAAGACACAAACCATAACACATTGGGTTAATGGGTTAGTGAGAATTAGGTCTATAAATTGGGTTAGACCTAAGGTTAGATTAAAGTTGGACTTAATTAGAGAATTGACTAAATCTAATCAATTGTTGTCTTAGATTAGGTCAAGGATTCTCTAGATCAACTACAATAGTTGTAGTTGGTCAAGTCTATGTCTTTAACGAGAACCAAATAGACTTGATTCTTGACTAAGCGGTCTAGCACGAACTATTAGGTTGATCTAATCAAAACTAATTAAACCAGTTGGTGTCTAAGGTAAACCAGACCGGTGGTTTTTAATTGGTAGCCCGCTTACCTGACCATTTCTGATGGTGTCTAAAGCAAGCTTTGGCAGACCCTCCCACCGATCGAACTTACCTGACCTCTTGGTAAAATTATATTTTGATCGGATCACTTGACTATTCGAGCTGACCCATGTCAGAAGTTTGGGTGGAACTAAGTGGAGGTCCGAACCGACTGATGTTGAAGAATCAGCGGATGAGTTGTGGTTAGGGGTGAAATGCCACTCGAACCCAGAGCTAGCTGGTTCTCCCCGAAATGCATTGAGGCCGACATCTTGTTTGGGCTATTGGATTTATGTTCTTCATTTTTTGGCATGGATATTGGTAGGTAAATCAGTGTGACCGATTTAGATGCTCCTAGACCAGCCATTTTAATGGTCTCCCTTAAGCTGACTTGGTGAAGCCAGTGGAAGGATCATGATAAGCTGGTTCATCTGACCTCCTTCTCTAAATTAATTAAATTTTTTAAAATTATTAGATCTTTAAAATAAAATAATTATGATGATAACTAGATCATAGCCTCCCATTAAGTGGATGATAATGGATCCATCAGTTGGATAATCATTGGAGGCCCAAAAGCCCAGTGCTTATCGGCTGATGGAATTGTCATTCATAATATAATTTTTTGACTGCATCTTTCTAAATAGTTATTAGGTTAGCCAACCAAAGTTGGGCCTAATCATCCATTGGCTAGATGGGCCAAGTATGGTCATGTTAATGGTTGGACCTAACCAGACCTTTTCAGTGGAGGCCAAAGCCTACTGATTAGGGACTGGGGTAAAATTTAAATTACTAAAAATTATTTGAAGAAATAATTTGTTATGAACCTACCCTTAGATGTACATGGGTTGGCCAACCAAAGTTGGGCTTGTGTGCAGTCTAAGTGAATTCTAGTACCCACTAAAGAATTAAGGTAATTCCTCGAATTGGAGGTAAAAGCTACCAATTTGAATAAAATAATGAGAGAAATTTTTTGATTAAAGTTCAAATCTTTAGGTTTAATGAATCAATTACTAATTAGATTATAATTTTTCTTTATGCAGATATGGCCACTTCCCTATCACTCCGATCATTGTTGGACAATGAAAATTTGGTGGGACCCAACTTCGGTAGCTAGTACCGAAAGTTGAAGATAGTCTTGGAGTATGAACGGATCCTATATGTGATAATAGATTCTGCACCTGAGGAGCCAACTGCCAATGCACGTGGAACAGTCAGAGATACTTACCAGAAGTGGCTCAGTGATCGGACCACAGTGTGCTGCATCATGCTGGCTGCCATGAGCAACGAGTTCAGTCGTAGATTTGAGACAACTTAGCCAAAAGACATGCTTCAAGTGTTGGAGGATGCCTTTGGCACACCCGATGATGTGGAGAGGCACAAGACTAGTTATGCCATCTTCAATGCCAAAATACAGGATGGTGCCTCTGTCATTGATCATGTATTGTACATGATCGAGCTGATGGAGTGTTTGAGCAAGCTCGGCTTTTCCTTACATGAGCAGCTTAGGAAAGATGCAATATTAAACTTGCTGCCCAAGTCTTATCTCCCATTCCTCACTTATTATAGAATGACAAAGACTGAACTAAACTACCACAGGTTACTGGGGTTGCTTCAGAACTTTGAGAAGGATCACCAACTCCACAAGGAGTCGGTAAACTTAGTGGGAGGTTCGTCTTCTAGTTCTCGACTCTTTGAGAAAAGAAAAAAGAACAAGAAGAAGAAAGTGAAGAAGGTGCAAGTTTAGGCTGGGATATCAGTGTAGGGCCAGACCAGAAAGATCAAGTCTGATAAGAGTCTAGCTGAATGCTTCTTTTGCAAGAAGCGGGGGCACTAGAAGAGGTGTTGGGAATAGTGTCTCAAAGTCAATCGTCAGTCTATTGATGGTTGTGCTCATTTTTGTATATGTACATGAATTATGAATTAATAAAAATTATTTTGGTATTTTTCATCACAAAATGTTTCATCTTCTAATGAACTCCTATGTTGTGGTGAAGTCCTTAGGACTATTTAGACTCGACAAAGGAGGATTTGTCGTTTAGTCCTTAAATCTGTTCGCGACCAAATGATTGTTATTACCAAGGACGACAACGTTTATCAAGCATAGGTCATTGTGTGCCATATAGGTTGGTTGTCCTCTTAACCAATAAGTGTGGAGACACTGGTATGGTATACAGGTGAGATGTAAGGGTATATCTGCACTCAACGTGACCGACTCCGGAGCTATTTCTACTGTCAAGATTTGCTCCGATGGAATATGGGTATAAATATCCCTCCAATCTGAGACCATCACAGTGACTTGCAAGCAACTCACTGTACTTAGGCACTGGACTACCTAAATTTCTAATTCAGTGACAGAAGGCTGCTGGGTGTAGTCAAGTACTTGACTTGTCGGTGCGTGTGTCAAGATGGGATTGACCACTCCAGTTTAGGAGCTGTGTACAGTCATATTTTAATTTAGCAAAACCTTGATCAGGGTAGTCTTTGTGAGGAGTCACAGGACTGTTTGAGTTGAGCACGATTCGGATGATCTAATCAGGGTTGACAGTTTAACCTTGAGTCATCCTAAACACATAGGTCAAAAGGATGAATTATACAGTAACCATATTCACGTAGGTTCTGAGTATTGCGAATACGACTATTCGACCTATCCGGTCATTGGGTACCAGTGCTAGATGGTCACTTCGATTAGTACAGAAATTGGTTCCTGTGCTACCGGCTTAGGTTCGAACCTGCAGGGTCACACACATTAGAGGTTCCTATCTGATCTGATGGCTGATGAAGAGTCCTAATGCTCGTGGACTATGAGTCCTATGTATCTGAGACTCTATGATCGAGAATTAGGATTCTCTGATCATGAGTCCCACACATTTTGGGTACCGGGGTCAAGAGTCCCACTGGTTTGGGACTCTTCGATCAGGGTTACATATCGATGAATTCTGATGCCCGATTACCCATCGGATTTGGATTCAATATTTATGAGATATTTAATTAATAATTTGATCACTAATTAACTCAATTTGATTGAGTAATTATTTTTGAATCAAGTCCAATTGAATTGGATTCAGTTGGGTTTGATCCGATTAGGTTAAGAGTTGACCTAATCGTCGAGATGGTTTGGTCCCTGATTTGATCAGGGGTTGGGCTTAATCAATTTTTGATTTGATTAGAATTTTATTGAGCCTAATTAAACCTAATTAAGTTGGGTTTAAATTAGTCTAATTGGGCCTAACTTATTTGGTTCAATTAGGTTGGTTTAAATAATTAAACCACCTTGACCCATTCTCCCTGCGCCACCTCACTTCCACTGCGCCTATTTGAATTCATGAGAAGGAAGTTCTCATGAATTTTTTCTCACATAAAGCCCTCCTCACGCCCTACTTTAATGCACCAAATGAGTGGATAAGGATGATTGGTTGGCCATTCAAATTCAAAACAAAGTTTGAATTTGAATGAGCAACCAATCTTAGCGCCTTGACCTTATCCTCTTTTAGTGCCCCATTTATTACATGAGAAAATGTTTCTCATGAAATCACTCACGCACAAATTAAGCCACACCCTCCTCTTCTCACGCCCTTAGTGGATAGGGATAAATTGGTTTCCATTTGAATTTAAAATTTGATTTGAATTCAAATGTGCAATTACTCATCTTTATCCTCTCACGTGGATAAGATATTTGACATTGTTTTAAAAGGAGGAGAAGAGTGGGGCATGTAAAAGAAAAATTTTGGAGAGAAAATCTGGGCATGAGGAATCCTTGTGTGTAAGGTGAAGGTCTATATCCTTTCGAGAGAAAAAGAAAGAAAAGAAAGAAAAAATGTGCACAGGATTTCAGTGAGTTCTTCAGGGTTTCAGCCTGGAGTTCGGGAAGTGAGTAGGTGAGCTACGAGTGTCGTGAGCCTATCAAAATTTAGGAAGATCTTTAACATCCTCTCAAGCATGTCTGCTGATGATCTGGAGCATTCAAAGAATTGACAAACATCAATCGAAGGAGTTCGATCAGCATCGGCCGTCGAAAGGGCTCTACAATGAGCTAGCACTCGTGAGGAGTCGATCAGATTGAAATTTCGTGTGGATGATCTGCAGAGGCCAGACATACTGTGTGGCTACATCATGATGATCAGACTCTTCCGATGGTGATCAGATTGTGACGATCTACTACCTGCACAAAGATATTGTGTTCTGAACACATTACAGTAAAGTGTTTACTGTTCAAATTTGAATTTCAAATTTAAATACATGCATGCTATATATCATATTTAGATCCTAATGTAGGATAAATTTTTATTAATTAATTAGATTAATTAATAATTTTCACTGTAAAATAGTAATTTTGAAAAAGTTTTAAAATTACCATTTTACCCCTGCACTAAATTTTTCCCACAAATGGTATCAGAGCGGTTTCTTAGATATGATATATATATTTGCATGCATAGATTAAGTTGTAATCTAAAAGTTTAAATTTAAAATTTAAAATTTAAAATTTAAAATTTAAAATTTAAATTTTGAAAGTTGTTCGAAATTCAAAATTCAAAAATTTGAAATTCAAAATTTGAATTTTAAAATTTAAAATTCATAATTCAAAATTCAAAAATTTGAAATTCAAAATTTGAAATTTGAAATTTAAAATTTGGTTGAAATTTCAAATTTAAAATTCAAAATTTAAAATTCAAAATTTGAAATTCAAAATTTGAAATTCAAAAATTTGAAATTTAAAATTTGTTTGAAATTTAAAATTCAAAATTTAAAATTTGAAATTTAAAATTTAAATTTTGAAATTGGTATATTTAGATATACTTGATCCAAGTAGCAAGTAATCGAATTGGGTTGGTTGCCATGGCCGTCCGATCATAAGAGAAAAGTAGGGTTTAAAGGCCCTCTTTTCTCATTCGATGGGGTCTCATATGGTGGTAGGGGTGCCGATGCGATTATATCCCATGCAGATGAAGCAGTGAAAGGAATATTCATGATTTATTTTGATTGAATTATTTTTTGTTATGTAATTAGCAATAGGATTGCTATTTATGAAATGTGCTGATATATTTATGTAATAAGTCAACATATTTGGTGAACAGAAAATAAAACCTTTCAAATTTAAAAATTATTTTCGAAATGCCAAACCCTGATCCATCAACCCAAATACTTAATTAAAAGAATTAAGTGTTGTCTAGTAGGTCTAGAATTGTGAATTAAGACCTAAGATAATTGCATAAACTTGTGGGTCAATGGGTTAGATGGATCAGGTCCATAATTGGGTTAGACCTAAAGTTAGCTTAAAGAAATGAACTAAATTAGAGTAATTGATCAAATCTAATCAAAAATTGAATTAGATTAGGTCAAGGATACTCTAGACTCAACTCCAATAGTTGTAGTTGAATGGGTCCATATCTTTAACTAGACCAAGATGGACTTAATTCATGGCTACACAGTGGAACCCTATTTACTAAGTTGATCAAATTAAAACTAATAAACCGGTTGGTATCTAAGGTAAGTTTGGCAGTTTGACCAGTGGTTTTTAAGCGGGAGCTACTCGCAGTGATTCGATCTCTGATGAGTTAATAGCTTATCCCCACCACTGATCTCACTTACCTGGCCAACCTGGTAAATTAGGTTTTGATTAGATCACTTGGTGATTAGGACTCACCCATGTCATTAGGTAAATCAGTTTGACTAATTTAGATGCTCCTAATGCCAGCTTTAAGTAAATCCTTTTTAATCTGACTTGATGAAGTCAGTGGGAGGATTGAAATTGGCTGGATATTTTCTTCTCATCTATTCTTTAATAAAATCCTCAAAAAAAAAAATTATTAAGTCCTAAAAATGATTAAGTTATATTGATAACTAAGTCATAGCCTCCCATTAAGTGAGTGATAATGAGTCCATTAGTTTAATAATCATTGGAGGCCCGAAGGCCTGGTGCTTATTGACTAATGGAATTATCATTCATAGTATGATAATTTGGTTTGAGTCTTTCTGATGGTGGTTAGGTTGGCCGACCAAAGTCGGGCTTGATCATTTATTCATCTGATTCATCAAATCAAATCATGTTAATGGTTGGACCTAACCAGATTTTTTTAGTGGAGGTCAAAGCCTACTGATTAGGTTCTGGGGAAAAATTAATTACTAGAAATTGTTTAGAGAAATAACTGGTTATGAACCTACCCATAGATGCACATAGGTTGACCAACCAAAGTTGGGCTCATGTGTAGTCTGTGTGGATTCTAGTATCCACTAAGGAATTAAAGTAATTTCTCAAATTGGAGGTTGAGGCTACCAATTCGTAAAAATACTGGGAGAAACTTTAGACTAAAGTCCAAGTCTTTAGTATTAATAATTTATGTACTAATATAGGTCTGGTTTTCTTTTATGCAGTTATGGCCACTACCCTGTCGCTCCGATCATTATTAGATAATGACAAGCTCGTGGGATCTAATTTCGATAGCTGGTATCAAAAATTAAAAATCATCCTTGAGCATGAGCGGATCCTTTATGTAGTAACAGATCCGGCACCTGAGGAGCCAGTCCTGAATACTAGAGGGATGGTCCGAGACATTTACCAGAAGTGGCTCAATGACCGCACCAACGTCCGGTGCATAATGCTGGCGGTAATGAATGATGAGTTCAGTCGTAGGTTCGAGAACGTCCAGCCACAGGAGATGCTTCAAATGTTGAACGACTCTTTTGGCACGTCTGACGATGTTGAAAGGCACAAATAAGTTGTGCCATTTTCAATGCTCGGATGAGGGATGGAGCCTCAGTCACTGATCATGTACTGTACATGATCGAAATGATTGAGCGCCTAAGTAAACTGGGTTTTTCCCTGCACGAGTAGCTCGGTAAGGATGCGATCCTTAATTCTCTGCCCAAGTCCTTCCTTCCCTTCCTTACTCATTTTCGAATGACAAAGCCTGCAGTGAACTACCACAGCTTGTTGGAGTTGCTGCAGAACTTTGAGAAGGATCACCAGCTCCATAAAGAGTCGATGAATATTGTAGGAGGGTCTTCTTCTGATCGTCGACCCTTTAAGAAAGGGAAGAAAAACAACAAGAAGAAGAATAAGAAGGTGCAGCTGCATGCTGGGACGTCTGCATAGGGTCAGACCAAGAAGCGCAAGCCCGACCAGAGCCAGGTGGAGTACTTCTTTTGCAAGAAGCAGGGCCACTGGAAGAGGAACTGACCTCTATACATTGCCTCACTGGACTCGAACAGGCCAAAGAAGAAGCAAGGTACTTATATGATAATACCTTGCAACTTTTTCATTTGTTATACTACTGCCTAGGTATTAGATATCGGAAGCCCTTATCATATTTGCAATTCGATGCAGGGTCTGCAGGTCAGTAGGAGATTTGATGAAGGTGAGAGGGTCCTGACGTTGGAGATGGAAGCAAAGTTTCAGTTCTAGCATTAGGAATCATGAACCTTGTAATCAATTCTTGAAATATAATTCTGAGTGAATGTCACTATTGTCCAAGCTTTTTATTAAATATTATTTTGGTAGGCCTTTTGGCCATGAACGGTTATCAATTTTTAATAAAAGAAAACGTTTACAATATCATTTTGAATGGTGTTACAATGTTTATTGGACAACTTTATAATGGAATTTACTTTCTATCACAACCTGTTAATGTGGTTCAAACCTTCGGTAAACGTCCTAGAATAGATAATGTGTCAGAAGTCCACCTTTGGCACTGTAGGCTAGGTCATATCAATAAGAACATGATAAACAGGTTGGCTCAAGAAAAAATTCTTGAAGTAGGTGATTGTGAATCACTTCCAATCTGTGAGTCCTGTCTTCATGGTAAAATGATCAAGTCACCTTTTACTAGAAAAGGTGAGCGAGCCAGTGAACTCTTGGGTCTGGTACATTCTGATGTATATGGACCCATGAGCACAAGTGCAAGAGGTGAATATTTCTACTTCATAACCTTCACAGACAACCTATCGAGATATGGGTATATCTATTTAATGAAGCATAAGTCGGAGTCGTTTAAAATGTTCAAACTATTCTGAAATGAGGTAGAAAAATAAACTGGAAAGTGTATTAAAACTCTTTGATCTGATCGAGGAGATGAATACCTTTCCAATAAGTTTCTGACATATCTTTGGAAGAATGGGATTCTCTCTCAATGGACTCCTCTTGGAACACCACAGCATAATGGTGTATCTAAAAGGAAGAATCGGACCTTGTTGGACATGATTCGATCCATGATGGAGTTTGCTGGTCTGCCGATCTTCCTCTGGGCATATGCGCTCGAATCGGCTTGTTATCTTCTAAATAGAGTTTCGAGTATGTCTGTAACCAAAACGCCATATAAGATATGGATAGGATGTAAGCCAGTACTCTCGCACCTTAGGATTTGGTAGTGTCCGATTTATGTTAAATATTTAATTACGGATAAGCTAGGACCTAGGTCTGACAAGTGTAATTTTATAGGATACCCAAAAGAGACCAAAGGGTATTATTTCTACCTGGCTGATGAGCAAAAGGTGTTTATCAGCCTTAAGACAATCTTTTTGGAAAAAGAATTCCTTGGTGAAGGGACTGTTGCCTCTAAGGTCGCACTTGACGAAGTTCGACAGGTGGAAAAACCGACACAAGTTGCTGAACCTGAATCGAATTTGATTAGATCAGATCCGGAGCCCATTGTTCAAGCACCCTTAAGGCGATCTGGTAGAGTACCACATCAATCGGACAGATACTATGGTTTCTTGGTCCGGGACGACGATCCTATCAAACTTGATGAAAACGATGCGGATCCGATCACCTACATGGATGCAATAAAGAGATCCAACTCTGAGAAATGGTTAGAGGCCATGAAATCCGAAATGGAGTCCATGAAGGTCAACGATGTGTGGACATTGGTTGACCCACTCGAAGGAGTAAAACCCATAGAGTGTAGTGGGTCTTCAAGAGGAAGAGGGGTGCAGACGGAAAGGTGGAAACCTATAAAGCCCATCTGGTTGCCAAGGGATATCGTCAACGTTATGGTATAGACTATGACGAGACATTTTCTCTCGTGGCAATGCTCAAATCCATTCGGATTATGCTTGCGATAGCTGCCCATCTGGACTATGAAATCTGGCAGATGGATGTGAAGACAGCTTTCTTAAACAGAGAGCCGGATGAAGAGGTGTATATGATACAACCTGAAGGATTCACATCCACTGATGAGTCTAAGGTGTGCAGACTACAGAGATCCATTTATGGACTTAAGCAGGCATCCCGGAGTTGGAATATACGTTTTGATAGGACGATCAAAACGTATGGCTTTGTTAAGAACGGAGAAGAGCCCTGCATTTATAAGTGGGCTAATGGTCCAGTAGTGGTATTTCTTGTATTGTATGTGGATGATATTCTCTTAATCGAGAATGATGTCCCTGCATTACAAGGAATAAAGATTTGGCTGTCGTCACAGTTCTCCATGAAGGATTTGGGAGAAGCTTCCTACATCCTAGGGATGAGGATCTATAGGGATAGATCTAAAAGGTTGCTTGGTTTATCTCAGTCTACGTACATAGATACTATGCTGAAGAGGTTCAGCATGGAGAATTTCAAGAAAGGCTATCTACCGATAGGCCATGGAATTTCTCTCTCGAAGAGGGATTGTCCAACAACACCTCAAGAGAGAGAGCGTATGGATAGGATTCCATATGCTTCGGTAGTGAGATCTATCATATACGCCATGACATGTACATGACCAGATATGGCATACTCACTAGGAGTAGTGAGTAGATACCAATCTGATCCAGGAGAGAATCGCTGGAAGGTTGTTAAATCCATCCTGAAGTATTTAAGAAATACTAAGGACCAGTGGCTTGTTTATGGTGAATCAGACTTGAGACTTATAGGGTTTACAGATTTTAGTTTTCAGTCTGATCATGATGACAGCAAAAGTATGTCGGGATTTATTTTTACCGTTAATGGTGGAGCTATCTGCTGGAAGAGTTCCAAGCAATACACAGTGGCTGATTCAGTTTGCGAGGCAGAGTATGTCGTTGCATCAGATGCTGCCAAAGAAGCGGTGTGGCTGAGAAAATTCATCATCGAGCTCGGAGTAGCACCCTCCCTTGTTGGTCCAGCTCTGCTCTACTGTGACAGCTCTGGAGCCATTGCTCAGGCGAAGGAACTCAAGGCACACCAACGGACGAAGCATATTCTGTGCCGCTACCATCTCATCCAAAAAATTATGGATCAAGGTGACATCGACCTTCTGAAGATCGACGGAAAGGAGAACCTGGCCGACCCATTCACTAAAGCCATTACGGTGAAGGAGTTCGACGACTACAAGTCGAAGATGGGTATTAGATACTGCACCGATTGGCTTTAGGCTAAGTGGAAGATTGTTGGGAATAGTGTCCCAAAGCCAATCGTCAGCCTGTTGACGGTTGTGCTCATTTTTGTATATGTACATGAATTATGAATTAATAAAAATTATTTTGACATTTTTCATCACAAAATATTTCATCTTCTAATGAACTCCTATGTTGTGGTGAAGTCCTTAGGACTATTTAGACACGACAAAGGAGGATTTATCATTTAGTCCTTAAATCTGTTCGCGATCAAATGATACGTTGTTACCAAGGACGATAATATTTATTAAGCATAGGTCATTGTGTGCCATATAGGTTGGTTGTCCTCTTAACCAATGAGTGTGGAGACACTGGTATAGCATACAGGTGAGATATAATGGTACATCTGTACTGAATGTGACCGACTCCGGAGCTATTTCTGCTGTCAAGATTTGCTCCGATGAAATATGGGTATAAATGTCTCTCCGACCTGAGACCACCACGGTGACTTGCAAGCAACTCACTGCACTTAGGCACTGGACTACCTGAATTTTTAATTCAGTGATGGAAGGCTGCTGGGTGTAGTCAAGTACTTGACTTGTCGGTGCGTGTGTCAAGATGGGATTGACCACTCCAGTTTAGGAGCTGTGTACAGTCATATTTTAATTTAGCAAAATCTTGGTCAGGGTAGTCTTTGTAAGGAGTCACAGGACTGTTTGAGTTGAGCACGATTCGGATGATCTAATCAGGGTTGACAGTTTAACCCTGAGTCATCCAAAACACAGAGGTCAAAAGGATGAATTATACAGTAACCATATTCACGTAGGTTTTGAATATTACGATTGTGACTATTCGACCTATCCGGTCATCGGGTACCATTGCTAGATGGTCACTTCGATTAGTACAGGAATTGATTCCTGTGCTACCAGTTTAGGTTCGAACCTGCGGGGTCACACACATTAGAGGTTCCTATCTGATCTGATGGCTGATGAAGAGTCCTAATGCTCGTGAACTATGAGTCTTACATGTCTGAAACTTTGTGATCGAGAATCAAGATTCTCTGATCATGAGTTCTACATATTTTGGGTACCGGGGTCAAGAGTCCCACTAGTTTGGGACTCTTCTATCAGGATTATATATCGACAAATTCTGATGCCCGATTACCCATCGAATTTGGACTCAATATTTATGAAAAGTTTAATTAGTGATTTGATCGCTAATTAACTCAATTTGATTGAGTAATTATTTTTGGATCAAGTCCAATTGAATTGGATTCAGTTGGGTTTGATCCGATTAGGTTAAGAGTTGACCTAATCGTCGAGATGGTTTGGTCCCTGATTTGATCAAGGGTTGGGCTTAATCAATTTTTGATTTGATTAGGATTTTATTAAGCTTAATTAAGCCTAATTAATTTAGATTTAAATTAGTCTAATTAGACCTAATTTATTTGGTTCAATTAGGTTGGTTTAAATAATGAAACCACCTTGACCCATTCTCCCTGTGCCACCTCACTTCCACTGGGCCCATTTGAATTCACGAGAAGGAAGTTCTCATGAATTTTTTTCTCATGCGAAGCCCTCCTCACACCCTACTTTAATATGCCAAATGAGTGGATAAGAATGATTGGTTGGCCATTCAAATTTTATTTTGAATTTGAATGAGCAATCAATCTTAGCGCCTTGACTTTATCCTCTTTTAGCGCCCCATTTATTACATGAGAAAATGTTTCTCATGAAATCACTCATGCACAAATTAAGCCACGCCCTCCTCTTCTCACGCCCTTAGTGGATAGGGATAAATTGGCTTTCATTTGAATTCAAAATTTGATTTGAATTCAAATGTGCAATTACTCATCTTTATCCTCTCACGTGGATAAGACGTTTGACATTGTTTTAAAAGAAGGAGAAGAGTGGGGCGTGTAAAAGAAAAATTTTGGAGAGAACATTTGGACGTGAGGAATCCTTGTGTGCAAGGTGAAGGTCTATATCCTTCTGAGAGAAAAAGAAAGAAAGGAAAGAAAAAATATGCGCAGGGTTTCAGTGAGTTCTTCAGGGTTTCAGCCTGGAGTTCGGGAAGTGAGAAGGTGAGCTACGAGTATTGTGAGCCCACCAAATTTCAGGAAGATCTTCAACATCCTCTCAAACACGTCTGCTAATGATTTGAAGCATTCAAAGAATCGACAAATATCGATCGAAGGAGTTCGATCAGCATCGACCGTCGAAAGGGCTCTACAATGAGCTAGCACTCGTGAGGAGTCGATCAGACCAGGAGCTTCATGTGGATGATTCACAAAGGCCAAACATACTGTGTAGCTACATCACGATGATCAGACTCTTCCGATGGTGATCAGATTACGACGATCTACTACCCGCACAAAGATATTGTGTTCTGAACACATTACAGTAAAGTGTTTACTGTTCAAATTCGAATTTCAAATTTAAATGCATGCATGCTATATATCATATTTAGATCCTAGTATAGGATAGATTTTTATTAATTAATTAGATTAATTAATAATTTTTACTGTAAAATAGTGATTTTGAAAAAGTTTTAAAATTATCATTTTATCCCTGCACTGAATTTTCCCCACAAGAGGAACTGTCCTCAGTATATTGCCTCCCTGGATCTGAATAGACAAAGAAAGAAGCAAGCTGTTGCTGAGCAAGGTATTTATATGATAACTCCTTGTAATTTTTCTATTTGTGATATAACTGATTGGGTATTGGATACCGGTAGCCCTTACCATATTTGTAATTTATTGCAGGGGTTGCAGGTCAGTAGGAGATTCGAGCAAGATGAGAGGTTCTGAATATTGGAGATGGAAGATCAGTTTCAGTTCTAGCATTAGAAATCTTAAAACTTGTATTTGAGTCGCATACCATTATTCTTAATGATTGTTATTTCTATCCCAGTTTTTTTTTTAAATATTATTTCTGTAGGCCTTCTGACCAAAAATGATTATGAAATTTCAATAAAGAAATAAGTTTGTAATATCATTATGAATGGTCAGTCCCGGGTCTTTCAACCCCAGTTTGTGAGGGTGCAATCTCTCCAGAGAGAAAGTAAGGACCTCATTAAGGAGAATATCCTTACTTTTAACTGATGTCCACTCATTCTCGACTACTGTCCTACTGCTGAAAGTCCTACCTTGAAAAGGTAAACTCCTTCATTAACTGATGCTGACAATTGACGTAACATAAAACCTATTAGTCCGAAAACACCATGGAGAGCAACAAAAGTCCACAGACCGCCTAATTGCCTGCCTCTTGCTTTGTTTGCTCCAAACACTGGTCCTTCTGACACAAGAAAGAGATGATTTTTCATCCATGGATCTCCGAAAGGAAAGAGATGTACTTATATAGCTCTCCAAGGTAAAGATATACTATTTTGCATACAGTTCTGGGGGTTGTAGAACAACTACTTCTTTGCCGTTCTTTTTCCGTTAGCCAGTATCGAGACTCTAGCTCTGCCCATTCACAAGGACTCGATTCTATGTCCAAACATCACATGCCAGTAGATGTAAGCTCGGCTCGTACAGTATCAAACTGATAGGAAGTGAAGTAAAAAAACTGTCGTCTTCTTCTTATGGACATTCTTTCTCTACCTATATAAGTCAAGCTACGGTAAGGAATAGATTGCTTGCATATAGGTAGCCGAAAAGGAATTTCACTTCTAACTAACTGATTAGTAGGGGTGGTGGGAGATGGCAAGTCTTTTACTTAGCCTTTCAAGTAAGCCTAGCTTTTATGGGGAGTTTGTCCCCCCTTTAACAAATGGGATTACTTAGGGGGTTCTTACTAGACTAAAATGTCCGTATAGATGGAATACTATTTTTTATGGATATTTGAACAATAGTGTGTATATATTATCACAACCTGTTAATGTAGTCTATTCTACAGACAAGCACCCTAGATTAGATAGTGTATCAGATATCTACTTATGGCACTATAGGCTAGGTCATATAAACAAGAACAGGATAAACAGATTAGCTCAAGAGAGAATCCTCGAAGTCAGTGATTATGAATCACTTCCAACTTGTGAGTCCTGTCTTCTTGGTAAAATGATCGAGTCACCTTTTACTGGAAAAGGTGAGAGAGCTACTGAGCTCTTGGGCCTAGTACGTACTGATGTATGCGGGTCCATGAGCATAAGTGCTAGAGATGGATATTTTTACTTCATCACTTTCATGGATGATCTATCCAGATATGGATATGTCTATCTGATGAAACATAAGTTGGATTCATTTGAAATGTTCAAACGATTTTGAAGTGAAGTAGAAAGACAAACTGGGAAGAGTATTAAAACTCTTCAGTCTGATCGAAGAGGAGAATACCTTTCTGATGAATTTCTCACATATTTAGGAGAGAATGAGATTCTCTCCCAATAGACTCCTTCAGAAACACCACAGCATAATGGTGTGTTTGAAAGGAGAAATCAGACTCTATTAGATATGGTCCGATCTATGATGGGTTTTGCCAGTTTGTCGATATTCTTCTGGGGATATGCACTCGAATCGACCTGTTATCTATTAAATAAGGTTTCAAGTAAGTTTATAATTAAGACTCCATATGAGATATGGACATGGCATAAGCCAGTACTTTCACACCTTGGGTCTGGGGGTGCTTGGCCTATGTCAAATGGTTAGTTACAGATAAACTTGAACTTAGGTCTGACAAATGCACATTCATAGGGTACCCCAAAGAGACCAAAGGATATTTTTTCTACCATGCTGATGAACAAAAGGTGTTCGTCAGTCTTAAGGCAACCTTTTTAGAAAAGGAGTTCCTTGGTGAAGGAACCGTTGCCTCTAAGGTTAAACTTGATGAAGTTCAACAGGTAGAAGGACCGACACCAATAGCTAAACCTGAGTTGGATTTGATTAGATCAGATTCGGAGCCCAATATACATGCACCATTACGGTGATCCAGTAGAGTACCGCGTCAGTCGGACAGATACTATGATTTCTTGATCTGGGACGGTGATCCCATCGAACTCGATGAGAACGATGAGGATCCGATCACCTATATGGATGCAATACAGAGACCTAATTTCGAAAAATGGCTTGAAGCCATGAAATCCAAAATGGAGTCCATGAAGGTCAATGATGTATGGACATTGATTGACCCACCTGAAGGGGTTAAACCCATTGGATGTAAATGGGTCTTCAAACGGAAGGGATGCAGACAGAAAGATGGAGATATATAAAGTCCATCGGATTGTCAAAGGGTATCGTCAATATTATGGTATTGACTATAACGAGATGTTCTCCCTTGTGGCAATGCTCAAATCCATTCGGATAATACTTGCAATAGCTGCCTATTTGGATTATGAGATCTAGCAAATAGATATAAAGACAGCTTTCTTGAATGGAGAGCTGACCAAAGAGGTGTATATAATATAACCTGAAGGGTTTACATCCACAGATGAGTCCAAAGTGTGCAAGCTTCAAAGATCCATTTATGGGTTGAAGCAAGCTTCTCAGAGTTGGAACATGTATTTTGATAAAGTGATCAAAACGTATGGTTTCATTAAGAATGGAGAAGAGCCTTACATCTATAAATGAGCAAATGGTCCAGTTATGGTATTTCTTGTCTTGTACGTGGATGACTTTCTCTTAATCGGGAATGACATCCCCGCACTACAGGGAATAAAAGTTTGGTTGTCATCGCAGTTCTCCATGAAGGACTTGGGTGAAGCATCCTACATCCTCGAGATGAAGATCTATAGGGATAGATCTAAAAAGATGTTTGGGTTATCCCAGTCCACGTACATAAATACTATGCTGAAGAGGTTCAGCATGGAGAATTCCAAGAAGAGCTATCTATCGATAGGCCATGAAATTTCTCTCTCTAAGAAGGATTGTCTGATAACTTCTGAAGAGAGAGAGCGTATGAGTAGAGTCCCATATGCTTCGATCGTGAGATCTATCATGTATGTCATGACATGTACAAGGCCAGATATGACATACTCACTGAGAGTAGTGAGTAGATACCAATCTGATCTTGGAGAAAATTACTAAAAAGTGGTTAAAGCCATCCTTAAGTATTTAAGAAATATTAAGGACCAATGGTTGATTTATGGTGAGTCAGATCTGAAACTTGTGGGGTTCACAGACTTCAGCTTTCAATCTGACCATGATGACAGCAGAAGTATGTCAGATTATATCTTTACTCTGAATGGTGGAGCCATCTACTGGAAGAATTCCAAGCAGTATACTGTGGCAGACTCTGTTTGTGAGGTGGAGTACATCGCAGTATCGGATGCCGCAAAGAAAGCTGTATGGCGGAGAAAATTCATCACCGAGCTCAGAGTAGCACCCTCCGTCGATGGTCTGGTCCTGCTCTACTGTGACAGCACTGGTGCCATTGCTCAGGCGAAGGAATCCAAAGCACACCAGTGGACGAAGCACATTTTGCGCCGCTTCCACATGATCTGGGAGGTCGTGGATCGAGGTGATGTCAACCTTCAGAAGATCGACGGAAAGGAGAACCTGGCCAATCCCTTCACTAAAGCCTTGGCGATAAAGGAGTTCGACAATCACAAGTCGAAGATAGGTATTAGATATTGTACCGAGTGGCTTTAGGACAAGTGGGAGTTGTTGAAAAATATGTCCCAAAAGCCAATTGTCAATCTGTTAACGGTCGAGCAATCTTATATTATAATTGATTTGTTAATAAATAAAATATATTTTTGATATTTTCATTATAAATTTTTATCTTCTAATGAACTCCGTTGTTGTGATGAAGTCCTTAGAACTATTTAAATTCGATAAAGAGAGAATTTATCGATTAGTCCTTAAAACTGTTCACGACCAAATGATGGGCTGTTAATAAGGACGACAGCTTCTATTGAGCATAGGTCGCTATAGGCCATATGGGTTGGTTGTCCTCTTAACCAAAAAATATGGAGACACTAGTATGGCATACAGGTGAGATATAAGGGTACATCGTCATTGAACGTGATCAACTCCAGAGCATTCTGCTGTCGAGAATATCTCTGATGGGATATAGGTATAAGTATCCCTTAGATCTGAGATCGCCTCAGTGACTTGCAAGCAACTCACTGTGCTTTGGTACTGGACTAACTGAATTTCTAATTCAGTGACGGAAGGCTTCTGGGCATAGTCAAGTACTTGCGAAGTCAGAGTGTGATCAAGATGGGATTGACCACTCCAAGAGTTGGAGAAGAATGAGTCACTGTATTTCAATTTAGCAAAACCTTGGTCAGGATAATCCATCAGATAGATTTGATATTTTGAAATACAATGTGGACAACTTGATCAGAGTTGACAGTTGAACTCTGAGGTATCCTATGAGCATTTTGATCAAGGAGATGAATTATATGGAAACTATATCCGCATGGGTTCTAAGGATGTTGTTCTACACATTCGACCTATCCAACCGTCTGGTACCATTACTAGATGGTCACTTTGATTGGTACAGAAATTTATTCCTGTGCTATCAGCTAAGATTCAGACCTATGAGGTCACATACATTAGAGCTCACGATCCAATCGGATGGTTGATCAATGATTAAGAATCATTCTAGGGTTAAATGATCAATACGATTGACATTTAACCTAGTGCAAGTATTGCAGGAGGATCGATTAGCAATTCGATTACTAATTAGCTTAATTTGATTAAGCCAATGGATTAAGATTAAGTCTAATTGAATATAATTTAATTAAATTTAGTTTGGACATGATTGGATCAAGTCCAATTGGTTTATTGGACAAGCCAAGTGCAAGAAAAAACTAGTCCTAATTCAATTAGGACTTGAGTCAACCTAATTTCTAATTTGATTAAAAAATTAAATCAAATTTAAATTTAATTTAATCTGATTAAATTAGATTCTTAATTAGGTTAAGACCTATTCTAATTAGGTTGATTTGATTTTGGTTTGATTTGGTTTGAGAAACTAAATTCGAATAAGTCATAGATTGAATCTTAGTAAGACTAGGATTCCACCTTGCGCCACCTTAGCCCCCCACGTGCACTCTCTCTTATTTTGTGTGATAAAACCTTCTCTCTCAGGCCTTCACACACACCCAAAGCTTTTCACTCTTTCTTTCTTATATGGAATGTGGTTGTGGACCAAGTCAAAGTAGGAATTAGTTTGGATTTCAAATTCTATAAGATAGAATTTGAGAAAATCAAAACTCTTTCCTTATGGCACTGATTTTATCTATTTTTTTTTTTGAGATTTTTGTGGTTTTTATGGCATATATTGTGCGCCCTTTGCTGGTGGTCCATGGCAGAAAAAGAAGGAGGAGGCGCCCAAGAGTTGGGCACCCCTTGTCTTGCCCTATTTGGATTTTCTTTGACTAGGTATTTGACCTAGATAAAGATTCTTCATATCTCTTTATTTAAGATAAATTTTTTCTTGAAATTTTTGTGAATTATAGAGCATTGAGAGTCCTTTGGGGCATGTGAAAATCAGGAAGAAAGGGTGTTGGGACGTGGAGATATAATAGACACAAAACTAAGTGTCTGGGTTAGAGCAAAGAGAAGAAGAAGAGGGTCTTCTTCTAGGGTTGCCGAGTTCACCTCTTCTCTTCCTCCATTTGTGAGTTTTCTGAGAGTGTCTCAAATTTAAAACTCTTTCTCCTATTTTTCATCTTTGGAAGAGTCCAAATCAAGAAGAAGGAGGTATTTGATCGACCATCGAAGAAGGATCAGCACAGTACTAGCATACTGTGCTGATTTTCTGGATCAGGACTTCTGATCGTGATTCATGGGCTCGTATGGACGACTCTTAGAGGTCGGATGCATGTGCGGCTCACAACATCATCCTCAAATCCGGATCAGCAAAGTTAGAACATCTAACTTGCAAGGTAATAGATCTGATCTATTATATTTTACATACATTAGATGTAGTATAGAAACATGTTGATATGATCAATATGTAGTTCTTGCTCTTTATATTTTAATTTTTGATTTAATGCTATATAATAATCATGTAATAAGATCTTAGATCTAGAGATTCTCTAATTTTATAAGATAAATTTTGATTTATTTTAGTCTTCCGCTGTCTGATCTTGAAAAAGTTTTAAGATCTAACCCTGTTCAATCTTAGATCTGGTTCCTTCATATTTAACAACTTAGTTTTGGTGCACTAAATTTTATTCATATAGTAGTTTACAATAAACTACGTATATGAATTAGTAAGGGATTGCAAGATCAAATCTATCTATAATTTCTTATCCATGGATATGTCGAGCTTCTCAAACTTCTCTAAGTCTTTGATCATTATTAGACAATGATTATGGATAGACTGCCCATCACGCATCCTCACCTTGAAGAATTTTTTTAACACTTCATAATGAGCTGTGTAGCTCACTCATCTTACAACTCTTGTAGATGAGTCAATATGCCCTTAGCAGTTTTGATGTCCTTGTGCTGGCATTGAAGCTTATTGGACATGGATGCCAGTGCGTAGCATCAAACCTTGTTGTCGTCGTCCAATCACTTTTGATGGGATGCCCTTTGATTAGGGGTTGGACGAGCTAGCAGAGAGAGAATATCCTGGTCTAGCATATAGCTTAGCTTCTCAGAACTTAAGACTATCTTCAAGTTTCAGAGCCAATCTTTGAAATTTAGTCTGGTTGTGGTCAAGGATGCGAACGAGAGGGTTAGAAGTAGACTTTTTCTATAGAGAGAAGAAGATTCTTGTTAGATTTTATATTTGACTTATTTTAGTATATTTTAGAGATTTTATTTTTAAAACAAACTTGACTCCCATTATTTTTATGAATCTTTCACACTCCTCGGATGGGGAAATGAAAACTTTCGTGATTAGGATTTTAAGTGGATACTGTGGTCCCACCGATTGGCACACCATCTTATCTGATAGTTATTGATGTTGTGTCAACCAATGAGTGGATAATCCTTGTCCAATGCTTCTCAAGCAAATTACAGTGGTCATTGATCTCTAAATCTTGAAGCCTCATCTGACAATTATTGACCTCATTTTTTAGTTAAATCAGACCCACCGTTCTTGTGAAAGTGAAGTCACCATTGGGATCCTCACCTGACAATTATTGAGCTTAACCCCATCTTCACTCCACAGCATCTCATGCTAATAGAGTGGTTGTATCTTTCTAATGTGATGGAACCACTGTATCTAACCGAGAACAATCAAGAAAGAGAGGATGAAGAGAGGAAGAAAAATTAGCATGCACTCACAGAAGGATGAAGAGATGAAAAAAGAGAGAATACTTTTCTGTCTTGACATGAAGATGGGATGCCCAACCCTTTGGCATGTGGAACAAGGTGGATGCCCAACTCCTTGGGCATTGGGTGTGAGGGAGAGAGAGAAGGGAGGCATGAGACAAGAGAGAGGGGGCGCAGGCTTTAGTTTTCTAGGTTATGATATTGAGATCTCATCTCAAGGAGTTTATATAGAACCAAAAAGACTCCTAAAAGATTTCAGACTTTTGCTCATTCAATACCTTAACCCAGAAGGACTCTTGGTTCTCTGCCAAACTTGGCATGCTCATCAGTTAGATGCCGCCCCTCCCTCTTTTCTCACATACAAAATCAAATGGGGCATGCATCCCATCTCTCCTCTTTTTTCTTCATGTGCATGACAAGGGTGTGCCAACTATTGGTGCCCCTTGAACCTTATCTACATGGGGCATGGGCCCCTTTATTTCATGACTAAAAATCTAATGAGGACCCAACTCTTGGCACCCCTCATGCATGTATTTGACTTGGTCCAATCCCTATCCAATAGAGATTCCAAGTCTCAGGAGGAATTGCATGAGTTTAACCATGTGCTAGCATAGTATTCTTAAATCCAATAAAATTTTATAAATCCTAATCCAATTGAAACTATATGAGCCTATTTGTACAATCTTAGATCAATTCTCTTTATGTGTGAACCCATAGGTTCACTTATATCTAATATTGAGATATATTATGATTTTCATCAACAATATCATTGAAACTCCTCTCAATAGATTGGAACACTTTTAATTCAGTCAATTGAGAATTATTGATCATCTAAATAGTTCTCATTGGTCTCACTATCTACCAGTGACACCTAATAGTATGTAGTGGCAATCCAGCAAAATTGAATAGATGAACTTCTAGGTACAATTACCATATAATTCGATTCTTCTATCATGAGTCTTGATATGATGGAGGTAATGGATAACTCGTCAAACCCCTCATCTGTCACATGTATGATTCAATCAACTTAAATTCATTTATGAAATTTTATAAAAACTTCTTTCCATAATTCACACTATCATGACCATGGTCTTTAGAACTCAATCTCATGATCCACATATGATTTTTTATTTATTTATTAAGATCGATAGATCCCATCTAGATGCACACTATATTCTTTCAATGAATCTACTGCAGCCAACATATATCGTAAAGTTTTGAATGACTAAAAAATCAAGTGATAGTATAGCGACCTCATTGTGAATAGTTGAGGCACTACAAGTTAAAGAACTACTCACACCACTGCAATATTAAGTAAGTCACTGACGAGTAGGTAGATATCCAAGTGACTACTTGTGTTGATCACGCTCGATACCCTTATTCTCTAACAACAATCTGCACTCTCGCTCCAGTGTCTCTATATTGTAGACTCGAGACTTATCTACTTTAAAGAAAAATGATCTGTGCACCAATCTATCTAGATCAATCACCATCCTCGTGATGATCTACTGATCGAGAGTAATTTATGAATTAACTATTAATAATACATGCTTCAAATTCTTAAATCTTGAGAATGTGTATCATTATGTTATTAATTCATTGGATGATTCATAGATACATTATACAATATGAATGAAAAATAATCTAATTTTATTTTATTAATAAGTCAAAATTAAATTATGTCCTTAGCAAGTTTTACATGTGTCAGCCTAATTGGCTTTTAGGGTATATATCTAATAAGGTCAAAGTAGCGCGAAAGAGGGAGAGAGAAGTGGGATATATGAGTCATCAAAGAGAGAGAATATAGTTCATAATTATTCTTTTCATCTTTTGATATAATCTTTTTAGAATATAAAAAATAAATTGATGTGAAATTTAAATACAAGAGATGGACAGATGGGGTTGGGGTGAGATATTAAAAGATAAATAAAAAAATTAATAAATAAAGAAAAAGAAAGAGAGAGAGAATGTAGGTTATGATTACTCTTTTAATGTGATCTTTTTTATCCTTTATTTCTTCAAAATTTTACATGCGATATGGAGTCAATTTAAAAAATTAGTGGGGTTAATTTTAGTTTTTCTTACTAATATAGATATATGCTTAATGTTGTGAGATCAATTTTGGCTTTTCCCATCGGTCAATATGACTTTTCGTATTAGTATATACATATGAGGTCAATTTTTTTGTAGGATCAATTCACCCTACATTTTCTCAAATGCATCTTCCACTATCCTTGTGCAAAAGGCCTTGGACTCCTTGCGAATGTCTATGACCTCTGATTTGGATATCTTTGCCAAGCTACTGAATAGGGTAATGTAGTGATCGAGCTATGAAAATGACCAAGTCAGCTATTGAGGATGCAAAATCTAAAAAAAAAAATCAGAGAACTCATCGGAGTGTAGGCATCGATGGCTTCTTTTTGCTCAGCATTTAAGCTCTTCTCCTCTAGTTGGTCGGTGTCCGTTGGAAGAAGAAAGCTCCAAAGCTGCTCGTCGGCCACTTTATGGCCTTACAGGGTGGAGCTGGAGGGAACAATTGAAGTGGCCTTTGGCCCCTGGCTAGGGAGAGGAGCTGATTCTGGGCTGCCCCTCTCAGCTCAGGGAGATGGTTCTGAGATCTACGAGGTGGGTTCTGAGACTGGAGTTGGCGGATGAACTACTGTGCCCAAGCTTGCATGAGGGTCGGAGGAATGGGTTATTGGTGCCCGAACTTGCACCGAAGAAGATTGAATCACCTCGACGGGTGAAGGAGTGCCCTTCTTGGTGGGCTGCTTCACTTGGGCAGTTGGAGCTTACCACGGCTTCTTCGGCCCAGCCGCACCAGCCACCCCAGAAGTTGAACCTAAAGCCTTTCTCTTCTTTAGGCCCAGCTTCTTCATCACCTCAATCTCTTCCGACCTTATCTCTACGTCAAACCAAAATAAATTAAAAAGAAAAAAAAAAGAAGAAAAAAAAAGAAAAAGCATGGATCGACCAATTCGATCCTTATCTTAGAAATCAGTTGGACTGAGGCCTACGTTAAAAAGAGTCTGCTCTGACAATAACTCTGATAGTTTTAAAATTTTGTGTTCGCATAGCACATTAAAGTACGGTCGGTCTGTATCCACCAATTTAGGAGCTTACAAGTCAAACTCCCTAGGTCAGCCCCAGCTAGTGAAGCTCCAATCTCCTATGCTCGAGCGGGAGACATAAAGGAAGCGCTTCTTCCAACCATGAATGGATGAAGGGGCACCTCAGATCAAGGCACGAACCACCTTTTGAGGGGAAATGTACCACTAGTCATCAAAATAAGGATATTTTTTAGAAGTGTAAAAGGATCAGAACATGTCAATGGATGGCTTAACCTCTGCTAGGAAGCAGGCTATCAGAAAATCTATAAGCAAATGCCATGATTTTGGGGCCATCAAACCCAAGGCCATGCCAAAAGTAAGGAAAAGCTCAACAATGAAAGGTGGGAGGGGGAGCCTAAGATCAACTCGGAATGACTTCTCATACAGAATGAGCTGACCAAGAAGAAAATTGCATATCCTATCAATTGGACCTAGGAGCTCTAAATCAAACTTGGGGGGAACGCTGAACTGGGTCCTAAGCATGCTAAGGTTCCTGAGTCCATTGTTGAGCAAAACCCATGGGGCATGACATTCTCATCCCCATGCCCGACCTCGGAATCTCCGTAAGGGAGAATCGGAAGGCTCTCTCACTACTATTTCTTTTCTTGATCTACCCATTTCGATAGATGATGCTAAATCCAAAGAAGAAGGTAAAGAAAAGGAATGAAATTAGGAAGAAGAAGAACGAACAAACATAGAGAAAAGCAAAGATAGGTGAAAAAGTGGCCTGGGAAGGATCCCAATAAACCAACCTACACGTTCGGGAGTAAACCTATTAGTGAACCTTTATACTCTCTTAGAAGAGCACTGCCATCTCAAGGAAGAAGAAGACTCAAAAAAAATGATGAGGAAAAGAAAGGGGGGAAAAGAGCACCGCTATTTATAGAGACCGTGGGCGGCCCTTGATCCCGCATCAATTTGACTTGGACTGTTGGATGACCACCGTGTGGCAAAATTGAGTTGGTCGAAATGATTTCACTAGATCGTGCATTTATGGGCATGTCTCTAAAGGCACATGTGACAACTCAAATCCAGCCAAATCTTTAATAACCACCGATTGATAATCTTTCATCTGACGTCCCTTCATGAATCCTACCAACTTTTCGATGCGATGGTTCGAAAGTTGTGGATGTGCCATCCCACCTAAAGAATGCAAGCTTGACATCGACATCGGCCACCAATCCTTATATCAGCTGTGGCCATCAATGTCGGCTACCAACCTCGGTATCGGCATTCACCCTTGACCTTGACCACCAACCCCGACATCAGCATCCGACCCCTTCTCCAGGAGCACTCGATTGTCGATCCACATATTGACTGTCGATTTCATCATCAAAGTGATCCCCAAACATCAAACATTGACCTAGGTTTGGGGTGCTGACCCCCGACGTCGGCTCTGATCTAGGCATTCAAGGCTAGTTCTCACTATTCAACAATATATATAGTGGGCCATCGAGGTACACTACTCCCACTCCTTACTTCGGTCGCTATGTTCAGAGAGGTCGTAGGGAGCTTCGAATGGCCCTTTCAAATCAAGTCATTAAGGAAAATGGCTAGCCACGCGCACAAAAAGGTCATGACAACCTCTGAATCCCACGTACTCAAATCATAGCCATTAAGGAAAGCAACCGACCATGTGCGGGATAAGGTCATATCAACTGTCAGATCCTAGGGGCTCCAATTGGAGTCATTAATGGAAGCAGCCAGCCACATGCTGGGTGAGGTGATGCCACTTGCCAAATTCATGAAAATCAAAGTGAAGATTCCGAGGGCATGATCCATGGAGGTAGAAAGGTCTCCCACAACCTTTTCTTCTCACAACTTACGCCTTTATAAATATAGGCAACCAAGAGACCCCTAAGGTAGGCAACTCTCTAGCATACTCCTTTCTATTTATTTCAGATTTTTGACTTGAGCATTGGAAGATTCTTGTCGGAACCACCTCCAATCAAGGACTTGTTTTGCAGGTCCGATCACTATCATCCTTGTTGGACTTCGCCTCACTCCAATAACTCTAGCTAGAGTCGAAAATCTACTGCAACAGTATTTAAGGTATTAATGAACCTGGTTTGTTGTGATAACCATATTCTACTAATCTTCAGAAATATCTCATTTTTTATATAAAATGAGTTGAATAATGTTTTTCTTTTGCAATCACAATTAAGGTACATATAATATATAAAAACAAGTTAAAGCTTAGTTTTATAAAAGTTCTGCAATTTATGAGATGATCTCTTTCAACTTTTATAATATAATGCGTGTTGGACTTGCATGTTCTTGAGTTTCTCAGTTCAATAGAAGGCAATTTGCATGCTGTTTAAATAATATCTACATGCTTATGTAGATTGCAGTATGTGTCAACCCTAATTACATGTCCACCAGTTTGACATCAATAAAAAGATGCAAGATATCCTTATCTACCGGCTGATGGAGGTAGACAAAGGCAACCTTTCTACCGAGGGAAGTTGTTCTTCAAATGGTAATCTAAATAATGGTGTATATGCTTCTTAGTTTTATTTTCTATATTCTTTATCCACAGAACTAGCACTTGCCAATATAGGCTATTGTAGGTTGAAGCCTTGCAACTGCTCCATTAGATTTCTTGGAATCCAAATTATGACTTTGCACTGATCACTAAATCACTTTATCTATTATTTGCTACTGTCAATGTCATAACAAATGCCAGATTTGTTTCTATGGTGCGATTTATCATGCTTGTAATCAATTTTCTTATTCCTGCCTTTCTTTTTGTTATGATATATGATATTTACATCATGCTAACCGATATAAGTAGGAAAGTTTGATGGTCGACACATTGCAGTTCAAATGTCTGTGCCAACTCATGTTTTCATGAGAAGGTTTCCTAAAGCAACTCTATCTGATAAGTTGGTATCGTTTGCTTATTCGTCACATTAGAAGTTCTATTGATTGCTCAAATGATGTTTGTTCTGATGGAAGGAGACTTTCTATACAATGATTTAGTAGGAACACCTTTCCTTTTTCGTTTTTGAGCTCTGTTGCCGACAAGATGCTCTAGTTCCACCCTTCGTTGCTGGTTGCTGCTACGGTCTTCACCACTCAGTGTACTCTTAAGAGCATTGGTCTAGGACTAGTGAGCTGCATGGTAGCTATTCAGAAGATCAGCTATTAGTATATTTTGGCTACTTAGAATGATTTAATCTGTTATATATTATCTAAAATGGAGGCTTAGCTTGTGCAAATCTCTCCATATACCATGTAGATCTTGGTATTAATGATACTGATATTAATATACTAGCCATCATTAAAATTTATTGCTTAATATGCAATAGTCTAAAATCTATTATATATATTTAAAATGGAGGCTCAATAGAAATTTGATGATGTTGATACTAATTTGCTCTCCATCATTAAAGTTCATTGTTTAATTGTAATAGAAATTTAGCTATTAAAGTTTTCTATTTATTATATTGTCATATTATATTTCAAAAATAATTGAAAAAAAAGTAAAACTATACCTTACGCATTGTGTGGGCTTTTTTCCTCTTTCTATCGTTGACCCAGGATCCTCTATGGTGCAATGCACCACAGAATGCTACTCGATAGCTGCTATTAGAAGATGAATGGCTAATAAACATAATTCATTATGTATGATATGTAAAGTCATGTTTTTAATGGTTGTTCATTTGCTAATGATAACCATCGAGTGTTGCACAGTACTCTATAGTGCTAACAATGCATCATTGAGAATCCATGCTCTCCATCATGATATGCATAATGGGATGGTGTTTGGACCACCCTAATACTCTTTACAACGAGTCTTTTCTCATACATCATATAGAGAAGATGACTAATTCTACATCAAATTCATGTAACGGGATGTATAACTGATATCACTTCCAGCCCCACATAATTATATAAAGACCAATCAACAGGACTATAAAAAGAAAAATTAGAAGACGGATGGAGATTGTATCATACTCTCCCTTCTCTCAACTCTTTCCAAAGTTTCAAATAACATGATAATCTCATTACACTAACTTTTTATTGCATTCAATATCATAACTATTGCAGTCATTTTTTGTTTAGATGTGTTTGAGTTGAGTTTATTTAGTAAGTTAACGATGAAAAAGAAAAATATTAGAGGTAACCTTACCAAGCATCTCTGATCATTCTTTTTTTTTTTGGTAAATCATCTCTGATCATTCTTGGTCAGATGTTGATACGATGCTTACAAAATGATTCTCTTGCACCTTGTCTCACCTAACCCCCATGCATCCCCATATATTATGGCCAGGATGCTGCTACATCTGCTCAATAATCTCCTTTGGCATACAGGACTGAGCATCTAGATAGAATGGTGGATGGTAAAAGTACCATAACAGAAAAATAAGTCATAGAAAGATGTATGGATGTATTGCGCCAAATCACTGCTTCTTAAATAAGCATTATTCATTATGTATTATCGTCAAACTTCTTCAATTTGCCGGAAATAACTAGTCATCTTCTTTCCTTCGCTGAAAGATGCTCAGCTAAGGAGAAGGGCTAGGGATGGAATAATACTCTAGAAAATAAAAAATTTATCATTTATTATTTATAATAAAGAAAAACTTAGTATCACAACATCATTCATCACTTCTTGTTTGCATCAAATCATACTCAAACTCACCTGGTGCTCACCTTACCTTGCATTGCACCGATATCTGATCGTGATGATCGGTGGCAATATAATCTAACAGAAAACAACAACTAATAACAAAAATTTACGTGGAAATAGACGTCAAATGATGGCCATTGTAACCACTGTAACACACGTAAGTCAAAACACTGTTATCATAGCCGTTATAATTATAAAGTACCAGTTTATTCGGTACCGTTTAATTGATCTATCTCACTTATCATCATCGGGTGGTCCGCGTTGCAGGCCACCTCGGTCCCACCGAGAGGGGCAGAATCGTGAATCTTCAGAAAGCCACTGGCTTTTGTGAAAACCCCTTCTCTTCTGGGCTTTTGTTTCCCTCGTCGGTTACTCGGGCGAGGAAAGAAGCCCCCGACGAGGAACTCTATCTTCTCTTCTTGTTCGAAAACCTAGAAGCTAGATTCGGGAGAAGAAAACCTAGGCCCTTGATCTCGGCTCCTCCTCTGTCGGTGGAGACCGACATCTCTTTCTCTTTCTCGTCGTCTTCGATGTCGTGCGGATGCCTTGTTCTCCAAGAAGTGGAAGACGGCGAGGAGGCCAAGTCCAAGACCAGGGCGGCTTCTTCTTCTTCCTGTAGTTCTTGCTCGGGGCGTCGGAGATGCCGGTCGGAGAGCATGTTCCCCATGTACGCCATGGGAAATTGGAGGCCCAATTCGATATCCCGGACGATCCTCGATTCTGCCGGTGATTCCATTTGGGATTCCGTGAGAGCGGAAACGAAGTCCGAGGTCGTATTTTTTCCTCCTCTATTGTTCTTCTTTTTGTTAACTGAGTCGCAGCAGTGGAAAAACTTCCAATTTTTTGTATATATAGTTAGGAGATGATATGATCCGTCAAACAAAGCCGAGTTTCCAGATTAAAATAGAATTATCAATTTTTAATACTGTTTGGACTTATAGTAGCTTAAGAGAGACTGCTTTGACATGGTCATGGAGGTTAATTCATCCATCGATGAGTAAAATTATGAAGTATAAATGGAAACAGGGACCCTATTCCATCTGAAGTACACTTCATCAAAATTGGCGATGGATGATCCTGTCCTGTATCGTTAGAGTCTCGTGATGACTGGAACATATGTCGTTGAGACCTTTTATTTGGCTACAGAGAGATCATAAAACTGCTCCCTTTCTGTTTTCCTTCTAAATGGAGGTGGTAAGTTCCTTGTAAAATGTGAACCAGTGAAAGATTACGAGGAAGTTGACCAATTTCATGGCCTGATCATGATAGGTGATGCATTATTGTAGTTTCCTTGTTCTGGTCATCATACATTAATCGTATTGCCTAGCAAGTTATTTTCAGGCTTATAACAATTACATATTGTTGTAATGAATTTATCCAATATAGATGTTTTAGTTATTTGACCTATGTAGCTGGAATATGTCCTGCTATAAGGTTAAAGATTTTTTTCATGCTTGTGATTCCTAATCAGTGTATATGCATATTTTCAGGCTGAGAGGGAGCCAATTTTAAGTAGCTTTTTGTATGCCAGTGTTTTATCTCATGATTGTTTGGAGCGGGCATTGGGATTTGTACTTGCCAACAGGCTACAGAACCCGACATTACTGGCTACTCAACTAATGGACATTTTTGCAGATGTTATGATGAAGGATAGAGGTATTCAACACGCCATTCGCCTAGATGCTCAGGTGATTCCTTTGCCTTTTAATGAAGGCACCTGAATTTCACCTTTATCTATATCTTCCGTAGTTGAAGGTATTTGCCGTTAACAGAAGATCATTGACCATAAGTAGAATGCTTTTCTATGCAGGCATTCAAAGATAGGGATCCTGCATGTGCATCTTATAGCTGGGCACTGTTATATCTTAAGGTATATTATTCTTTACAATATTTGATTGGTGCATGTGTGTGTGTGTGTTTGCAGGTGGATGGGGGCTTACTTTGGGCAGGGAAGACATTCATACTGCTGATATCTTGTTTTAAGATCAGTTTATATTGTAATATTTTTCTTTATTTAGAACTGCATGCTTGTCTATTTACTCTCAAGGTTATCATTCTTTGCGATCATATAATAAAGCACATAGATTGTAGAGACAGATGTTATGAATGTTCTTCCCCTAGGGGTTGAGAGGATACAGCCAAACAGTACTATTCACCGTTGGGCTTATGTATGTTAGCTGTTGATTTCTGGCTTAAGCATTGTTTGCTTTATTATTTTATGTCATATGAGGTACGTTGCATTTGTTATTATGGAAGACTATTTGATTTTCTTTGAGGGTTACCATTCTTTGAAATGGTACAATGGCATGTGTATTATAGAATTGATTTTTTTCCCCTTGTTTCTGCCTTTTTTGATAAACACAGTGGGAATGCTACTTTTTAAGTTCATACCAAGAACCTCTTCCCAGAACATGGACTGAGGAGAGGGGTTGCATCCAATGGACCCAAGTCCCATTGGCACATGATTAAGTGCCTTGAGTGCTTGCTTTTTCCCCAAGTCTGGGTACAGCAGCAATACAGAATTTCTTATTTATAGGTTTATGGAAATTTCTACATTGATTTTGGCATCTGTATTTTTTCGTACTTTCCCATTGTCACAGAAAGTATTTTGAATTTATTACAGTTGAGTACTTATTATTTTCTTTTAGGGTTACCATTCTCTTCAGTCATATCGTATAGCACATGCATTGTGGAACCAAGGACGTAAAGTCTTAGCCTTGGCATTGCAAAGTCGAATTAGTGAGGTGATTTCTGCACAATGTCTACCTTCTTAAGTGTTCTTGATGTTCTTCCCTAAACAGTAGTGGCAGACAGTATATGACTGTTTATCATATCTTATGTGGTTTCCTTTGTTTCGCTTCATTGTAGGTCTTTGCTGTAGATATACATCCAGGTAATTTGACTTCTTTTGACATAATGTTATGCTTTTGTAGAAAGTGTCATGCTTAGTAATGTTAAAGAGTTCTTTTTACATTGAGAAGTTGCTGTTATTTTGTATTGGTACTCGCATGGTTGGTATAAAAAACCACCTGTGGCACCTAATGACTGGCAGATGTGTGATGTTGCTGGTCACGGTCTTGTAGTTCAGAATTAGGGTGGTTGATCTGAAAGTTAGGATTTCCTTTTTGACTTTCTGGACTTGTTTCCACCTCAACAAACAAACAAACAAAGAAATAAATAAATAAAGGAAGAGCTTCAGAATGGATATGTGTGAAGGGCATATAATGATATAATAGTCTCGGTGTCAGTCTTTTTCTTTTTTAATATTCTTGTACATGATCAAGAATGTAGATTTACGACATGCCATCATGCCTTTTTAGGTTTAATGACAGTCCCTTGGCTTGCTGAAGTTGTCGTCACCAGATTTTAATACCGATTTAGAGGGTGGCATCAATGTTGAGAGTTTATTGTAAAATATGGACAGTCTTTGTGGGTTGTATATCATGACTAGTGAACTCAGTGTAGCATAGAGGGGATAAAGCTTGAGTTAAAGGTCAAGAGTAAGGACTCCTTGCAAACAAATCATACAGTATTTGATTTGTGGTAGAAGTATTTTGTTAATGAAGATAACTATGGCATCGTGTGCTGATCTTGTTTTTCGCATGATTCATGTGCCCATCTGTATGTGATTGGCTTTCTATTTTTTGTGATTTTATTGATGGACTATATAAATATTATTTGTTGATAATGCAAACTTGCTGTACAATATTAGTTTGATTTGGCAAATGTGATATTTGAGAAGTATCTTTCTATATTATTGACATAGCTCATTGACTTGACCCTCATCTGAGAAAGGCAAGAGAAACTAGCCTCAAGTGAGAAGTGAAGATTTGGAGGGCCATCAAGCTCACTAAGAAGTTTTTTTTTTTATTGCACTAGTGAATCATCATTTTTCATTTTTTTTTCTTTAATAATTTCGGTGGTGTTATAGCATGGGAATACGTGTTTGTCAGATCAGCACCCTGATTTTGTTTCTGAGGAGCCAAGAGAACTTATTGTGAGTACTGAAGCGGATTGGGATCCATACTTTGGTACTGAATTAGAAATTGAATATTGAGTATAATCAAGTGGAACAAGAGACAAGATGTTTCTTTGGCTTCCTGTATCTCAATAGACATCAATTCTCACATCTTGACTAGTATCCCGCACGTGGATAGGCACTATTGATATTTCAAAGTAGCATAGCATCAGCTTCACATCCAACAACATTTTAGTTCGGGAATCAGGACTTAGAACACCTAAAAGCCTTAGGCCATCCTTGCATGAGTGGTTCACTTACTGTAGAGCTATTTTATTTACATCCTTGAGCCATGCCAGACTATGATTTATTTTAAAAGCAGATGAGGAATCCACCTCCCACTCTAGACCTAACTCCTCACCCATCAAGTGCTGCTGCATGATATGTCCCCCATAGATCCCTAAATAGCCACCTTTATATCCCCATTAGGCCAATATTATCTCTCATTGTTGAGTAATACAAACTGATTAAAGGTTTCTTAGTTCCTCTAATACAAATATGTAGAACCTCCTACTAAGAGATCATATTAAACTTTCAAAACTAGAACCAGACAAAGCTTTTAGAAGCCATATTTATTTTATCTTTTCTAGTAACTCAATATCTTCTTCAAGGTAATGCAACTGTTTTGAGCTTGGTTTTCAGAACCATCTCGAACTGGACGGTTCGGGGCGTCCCGAACTGGACCGACGGAGAATCGGAACGGTTCCGATAGCAAAAACGACACACACCAGTGTCGGGGAAGAAAGAGAGGGAAACAAAGGAAGAGAGAGAAAAGAGGAGAGGGAGAGGCCGTCGGAGGCCGGTGGTGGCCCTTTGTGACTGTCGGAGGCCTGTGAAAGCTCGGTTCACCCGATAGGACTGCCGCAACAAGCGAGAAAGAGAGAGAGACAGAAGGAGAGGCCATGGAGACAGGAGGATCGGACGGCAAAGGGGCCATCAGAGGTCTCCGGGTGGCTGCCATGGCCACTGGACGGCAGAAACAGCATGGGCAGAGTTGCAACTATGGAACAGGAGTGACCGTCCTTGTTCATATTTTTAAAAAGGAAGACGAACAGTGAAGCCGACACTTAGTTTGCTGGCTTCACTTTTTTAGAATTATTTTAAAAAAATTTAAAAACAGTGAAGTCGGAACTTGATTTACTGGTTTCACTATTTCAAATTTTTTTAAAAAAAAAACCCAGAAACAGCGGCTTTATTGTTATCGGGCTTTTTCAAAAAAGCCCGTGAAACAGGGACGATCGTCCCTGTTTCATGACGTGGAGCCGCAGGCAGCATTTACGTCACCCGACAGCCACGACGGCCAGTCGAAGATCCTCCGACGGACCCCCCTCTCTCTTTCTCTTCCTCTCTTTTCTTCTATTTCTTTCTTTTTCTCCTTCCCAGTTCATCCCTTCTTTTGTCGGTTCGCACCGGTCCAATTCGATATGGAACTATATCGGACTGTGCTGCCGATCAATCGGAACGGCCACCAGTATCGAAATTGAGAACCTTGCTTGGATCTGAGCATAGCCTTTCAAAATGTTAGTCACCATAAAGAAATTTTGAAGAAGGGAAGCAACAGATAGGAAGAGAAAAGTTGTCTTGGATTGAAATTAATACATATTCCTAGTTATTAAGATGGATTTCAGCATGTGTTCTTATCCTAGCCCCCACTCCCCTCTCTAAATTAAAAAAAGCTGCAAGTTCTATGCCTCATCTATCAGCAAAATTAGGAAAAGAGAGCTTTCCCTTTTTAGCGGTACCTTTTGTGCTTTCAAAGAAGCCAGAGTTAATCTAACACGTAAGATAAATAGTCTAGTTGATTGTCAAAAATGAGAATTCAACCCATTCGCTTAGTTCCAAACTCACTCTGTAGTGTGAAATGATTTGATATGCTAGTGGGGCCATCAATTGCTCTGAAGATCTTGAGCACAGGTTGAGATATGGCTGGAATTAATCTCAAAGAAGGCTTGCATTGAATTTATTGAACCAAGCTTGAACTTTGTTCATCGGCTCAAAATTAGTTTCAAGTTGAGCTAGCAATTGATCTGGCTAGATTAAGATGGCTTGATAAGGCTCAAAAAATAATGCAATATAATTCATATTGTATATGGTACTTGATATTAGGTCTATGCTACCATGTAAAAGCTTTGCTTGATGACTTAAATTATATATGTTTATGATAATATATTTTCATATTTAGTAATTTATTCTAAATGTATGTTTTATGATTAAATGTTAATTGTCTTTTACATTTAATTATTTGAATTAGTTAAATCTGAATTGAGAGCCGAACCAAGCTTCAATTCAAGCTTGAACCAAGTTTGAAACTGATGAGTCATGTTTGAAATAGCTAAATTCAAGCTTGAATTTATTTCATCTGATTTGAGGTTATCAAGCTGATAGATTATGCTTGTATTTTGCTCGATTTGGAATTAAGCTCTGAATCAAGTAATATGCAAATTAAGCTTAATCGGACCCAGCTCGTCTTGATTACATGCGTATATGCTAGCTTAGTGTGTTACACCCACAAGTTAGGGAATCAATCAAGCTCAATCAAATAGAGGCTATCAGGCTGCAAATGAGGAAATCAATTCAGTTAATCAAGGGCAGCAGATACTCAGGGTGTATAGCCGCAGAAGAAAAGTAGACTCAACCAAATAAGGAAGAACAATATCATGGGATCGCAATCACCTATATTAAGGGATCACAATTACCTATAATTCCGATGACCGGAGACTATAAATAGAACCAGAATGTGAAAGACAGAGATCTCAGACTTTACCAAATAGCTTTGTTCGGCCTTTAGGCTTGGTCTAGAGATCTGTCTCCTGGTGTTCTTGTCATTCTGTTTCTTGAAACCATAATTGTCCTGATTCTTATTGATTCTATAAAAGATCCTGTTCTTCCTCCAACAAATTGGTCCGACACTGCTGGCCTTCATTTTTCTTCCTGTTCATGCCACGAACCCGAATGGAGTCCAAGGTTGAATCTTTGGAGAGAACGGTCACAGCACTCGAGGTGAAATTGGAGAATCAACACACTAAAATCTACAAGACAATGGATAAAAAATTTGATGAGCATTTTGCATGCTTAGAGGCCACCATGGCCAACATTGCTGCCTTTGTTAAAGGCAAGGCAATTGTTGCAGATGAATCAGACCCCGTATCTCCCCTCTCGGTCCATGCTCCCACTGTACCACCGAAGGTAATTGCCTCTAATTCCTCTGATTTCTCTTCTGATGCAACTTCTCTGTCTCAGAAAATTGACATTCCCACCTTCGATAGATCGGACCCAATCGGTTGGGTCGCAAGGGTAAAGAAATTTTTTGAGGTGAATCAGACAGAAGAAAATCAAAAAGTCATCCTCACCATGATAAGCATGGAGGGCCACATCCTTCACTGGTTTCGCTAGCTCCGGCAACGAAAACCGTAGCTGATATGGAGAATGTTAACCGTCGAGCTTATCCAGCGATACAAGGGAAGACATGCGGGTAATCCCTTCGAGCAACTTGTGGCACTTCGATAAACCTCCACAGTCAAGATGTACATCTTCGCATTCATTGAATTGGTAACCTAAGTCCCTGATTTAAATGAGCAATATTGCCTGGATTTCTTTTTGAATGAATTGACAGAGGCTATTTGAGTGAGGCTCCGCACCCACGACCTAGGAGATCTTGATTGGGCCATGGAGCTGGCCCGCCGCCTCGAGTCAGAATTGCGATTTGCCGATGGAAGCTCCGACAGTCGCCAACCGCCAGCAAAGTCGGGTCTTAGCTTCGCGTTGGCCCCACGTCGGTCGCCCACCTCATCCACGACCTCAATTTGGTCGTCACCTTCAACGCCACGCGCTACCCAGCCTAACAGTACCTCGGGGCCACCAATTCAAGCCGCAGATGGTGAGCCACCAGCGGCGGACCGAAGTGGCTACAAGTCTCAGCCCGCTCTGCCTCCTCCTTGCCATTGGGGCACTAGGTGACTCAGCAATCAGAAATACACCGAGCTTCGCAACAAGAGCCTCTGCTTTTATTGTCATTAGCCCTACTCGCCCCTGCATGAGTGCCCAAACCGAGAGCTTCGGAGTTTGATTGCAGCAGCAGATGAAAGAGATAGCATCAGCTTGGCCGATTTTGAGGCATTGGAAGCCGAGGATGGGGAACCGACGGCCATGGCTCCACAAGAGACCCAGATAGCAACGTTGAATCTTCTGCCTCGAGGACAAGGTGAATTTTCATCTGGCGGGCATAATTGTTACACTCACAAGTCAGGGAATCAATTAAGCTCAATCAAATAGAAGCTATCAGACTGCAAATGAAGAAATCAATTCAGTCAATCAAAGGCAGCAGATATTCAGAGTGTATACTTGTAGAAGAAAAGTGGATTCAACCAAATAAAGAAGAACAATATCATGAGATCGCAATCACCTATATTAAGAGATCACAATCACCTATAATTCTGACGACTGAAGACTGTAAATAGAACCAAAATGTGAAGGATGGAAGATCCCAGACTTTACCAAAGAGCTTTGTTCGGCCTTTAGGCTTGGTCTGGAGATTTGTCTCCTGGTGTTTTTGTCATTCTGTTTCTTGAAACCATAGTTGTCCTATTTCTTATTGATTCTATAAAAGATCCTATTCTTTCTCCAACATAGTGTTTCACCAAGTATGGAAGTAGGTAAACCGAGAAGCTAGGATATTTTGTTTAGAAGAAAGGTTCTTTTGTTTTGCAATCTGTAGCAGGACTAACTGGTAGAAAAGAGAGAAATTGCAGGAAAATGGTCAGATGAGTTTATTGAATACATAGATTAGTTTTAATCGAGAATGATAATGGACTTCTTTATGGGTTTGTGACAGGTTTAAGAGGGTGGTGTGGCAGTCATATGCAGAATGTACTAGCAGATGCAGTCATGCAGATTTGGTACTATGTATTGTTATATATCTGTAGTTGCTTTTTGGTTTGGAATTCTGAAGGATTGGGGATGGGCTAGTAAGCATCCCAAGGTGTCAATCCCAGACTGCTAATTGATCTAACTGACAAAAAGAAGGTTCAGTGGGTTCTAGTTTACTGTCTCCATGGACTGGTCTGCAGGGAGTCAGATCTAGAGTAGATTTAGTCTTAATTTTGAGGATGAGGGGTTGGAAAGTTTCGATCTCATGACTACATCTGTGATAGATCTGATGAGTGGCTCAGTGAATAGAAAAGTAAGAACCTGAAATGAAGAAAAAAAATGGAGAATGAACAATGAATAGAAAAAGAAAAAGAGAATAAAAAGGGGAAGGATAACTGTTGAAGCAAGGGGATTTTGCAGATTTCAGCCAACAATCTGTCGTGTATGGCAGAGCCTCCCCTTCTCTCTAAAGGGCAGGTCACATGTTTTACAAGCAAGTTCTTCATTCATGGACTTAAAGAAAGAAATCAGAAAAAGGAGGGGTACAACAATTTACCTTGAGGGATTATATAAGATTCCAATAGCTGTTGTCAACCTAGGATATGCTTTCTGCTGTAACAGCTAATGCTAGATCAGCAGGCCCATTTGTTTGAAGAAGGCATAATGGCATTTTTGGCATCCCACAGCAGCTGCACAAAATCAATAAAGTTCTTTAGAAAGCACCCTAGTTTGCTTTGTGGCAAGAATCTAGAGTTTTTTAATGAACAATTGCGAAATGACACGGTTTTATTATCATATGATAGTTGAATTGTTCAATACTTGGCCTCATATGTCTATTGTGCCAAACTTTTGATGATTTACATGTGATGGCAAGTGTGTGGCCTGTCAAAGACTTTTTTATTTGGTGAGCTCTAGACTAAGTTGGACAAACCCATATGAGGAAACAAAGACATGGCTGTTTAAATACATTTGGCTTGTTGCAAGAATTGAAGAACTGGTAGGTACAGGGTACCACAGTATGTACTATACTGGCCAGTAACTGATAGTTCTTGTACCTCAATTTTTTGAATCTATGGACTGTTACGAACTTTGTCATGCATATTCGTGAGATTCACAGATGGTGATGTGCTTTTTGAGGGAAAAATGCCTATTTGCTCATAGCAGTTCATTTAAAAACCCAGTTTACATCCCTTTCGGTACATTTTGGAGTATGCCATTGCAATGTCATATTAGCAAAATACTGAAGGAAAACTAAACTCAGTTAAATGTTACACTTAGGAAAATTTGAGTCTTATGTATCAATAACATTGATGTATACACTGCTGACTGCTTTTTGTTATTAATCTACCGATACGCCGTGTTTATCATGCTGTGCAGCCAGACTTAAAACATGAGTATTTTGCTGTTGGTTATTGATGTATGCTGCCCTAACCACAAGCGTCCAAAAACCTTTCTCGAGAATTTGCCTTTTGTTTCACCCATACAGACTTCAATTTCATGCAACCTTTTTTTTGGGAACCATATGGTTGGGCATCAAGTATGACCACACAAAACTCATCTGACCTATTTTGCTTCTCATCCTTCAAGATATCAGAAGGGTAACTCTTTAACAAATTTATTTTTCCTTTAAAGATTTCCCCAAGCTAATTTTTTAAAATTTTGTACCCCTTGTATACGGTTGCTGTTATCGTTTAATTAATTGGTGCTTGCTGACTATTTTGACTCGAGCTTGAATCCACAACCTATTAACAGGAGGAAAACCACCTTAGTGGATTGTACTCCATTCTGATCTAAATTGATGCTGCCCCCACTGTCTATTTGATATGCTCATTTCCTTCCTATCTGTATCTGTCACCCTTGTAACTCAAAATATTTTAGATTTTTATGTCTGTGAAGCTCACTAGCTCCTGTGTGCCTTTTCGCTGATCCATATGATGTATATGGTCTTATGGAACATTTAAGTTTCGGACTCTTGGTGGTATCCCAGTGTGTGAGAGCCTACAGAAGAAGTTTTATCTACATTTCATTGATTCTACTTTAGAGATCTCTTCTATATCTTCCACTACTGTAGTTTAAAAATAAAAACAAAAATGCAGCAGTCACACACTTTTGTCCCTCAAATTCTGGATGCATATGTTACATTGGTCACGTTAAATAAATTGTAAACTGTTCCAGTGAACTGAAATTAGGTTGCTAAGCACCAAGTATAGCGAATGCTTCCTTTTTTACATCACAGTTATATCACTTGAATCAACAAATATGTGTGTATTCATAGTGTTTTCGGCATTGCACTCTTGATTTGCATAGGCTGCCGTATCTTATGATTCATATCAACTTTTGGCATTTCCTCTGTGGAAAAAAATTGTCATTTCTGTTGTTATTTCTCTTATTCAATGTCATGAAATATATTTCAAACTCAGGTCTGATTCCTTGATACAATATTGTTCAGCTGCAAGAATTGGAGAGGGAATATTATTGGATCATGGAACGGGTTTGGTTATCGGTGAGACTGCTGTTGTAGGAAATTGGGTTTCTCTAATGCAGGCAAGTATACATCTTTCTCTTCATGCATTTCACATATCGATGGTTGTATTGACAGTAATCATTTTGCTGTGTCTGCTAGTGATGCCCCTATAGTGATTTATGTGCTTTTTATCATATCTTGTGGCTCCAATTCTCGGGGGACTTAACTAAACTTTGTGGTATCAAGAATCAGCCTTTTAGACTGAATAAAGTAGAAATTTCTTGATGATAAAAAATGCTAAACTCTGGCAATCATAATTTTTCTCTAGTGAACCTAGACATAGGGACCTACCATCTTTCAGTAGGATTCTGAAAAATATTTGGGTCTTTGTAGGGTTCTGTTGATAAGGGGTGGCAGAAATTGCCTGATCCAAAAGCTTAACAAGACACTGCCTTATTTGTGCTAGGTTTGATTTATTTGGATCAGGTTTAAGTCAAGTTTCTTGACCTGGATTTTGATGAGTATAGAAGAGCTTCCACTATGATCGAGTCATAAGAACATTGTTTTCTTTGGGTTGGGCTGGGTTGGGTTGGATTGGTTGGGTCATGATCTTAGAGTAAGATTTTGAGAATGATTGGTATCTTTTAATATTAGCCATTTAATTCACCTTGGAACTAAATTAACAATAGATGCAAGGTTTTAATACTGGTAATAAGCCTCATACTATTTTTCCATTGGAATGATACAGTACCGGCAGTATGTACAGAAATCAACAGCATCAAAAAATGAAAAATTATTGATATGCACCAGTACGGTCAGTATGGCACCACCACTGCACTTGTTGCATGGGTATGGTTGGTACATATCAATGCACAAGGTTTAAATGTCCTGGCACCCGTACTGGTACCAGTTTCATGTCGGAATGGTACAGTACTGGTCATACCATCCTGTTCTAGTGGCTTTTGAATCCATGGATGTATGGGTGGGTAGATGGCTTAGGTTGGATTTGTTTCTAGCCAAGTTTATGTGCAGTAGAGTGGGTGAGGGGATAGTTGGGTTAGGTCAGGTCATAGACATTGTCTTAAGGCCAGGTATGGGTCAAATAGTCCTTATTAGATATCTAGTTGAGTTAGGAAAAATTGGATGCATGGTTCACCATATTGGACTATGCTGCCTTGTATCGGCTATCTTAACATACCTATAACAAACCAATTCTCAATATGGGGGCACACCAAGTATCGATATCAAGAACTGACTCAATGTACAAGTACAGTACGAATACTGAAGCTGGTACTATGAAGTCTGAACCATGGTTGCATGTGCTATTAACTTGAGTAACCAAGCCCAACTACCTATATCTCCCCTATTGTTGATAACTACAGTTTATAACTGCACCAAGGTGTCTGTTTGGTATAAGTAGAAAACAAATATCATTTTGTAGTAATGCAGAGTCGGAACTGAAAGTCTATATGAAATGCTTTCAACTGTTAACTTGTAGTTATGTATGGGACATGTAGCCAGCTAGGAGTGATATATTCAAGTTCAGTTTTGTTCAAGTCTAATAATTTGTAATCAGGAGTCCTGTTTGTTATTCTTTCTCTTGAAAATGTTCTTAGTTCTATTTTAGTGAAGAATCCTGTAGTAACTCAAGACTTCGCCATTCACTATTCACATGGCTCTAATCTGGGTTAATGGGTTAACAGATGACCCAAATATTTATGGTAGTAGCTACATCTGGTTTGCTAGTGTGACCGCATGAAGTCCTAATTGGAATAAATACCTGACTACTAGTGAGGAAACATGAGGCCAGCAGATTGTGGCCTGTCATGCTATTATAGGCAAATGATGATGAACCGTTGGAAGGAGTAAATATTCATTACAAGAACAATTCAAGCATTCTTCTTATAGAAATGAAAAATTAGCATGCCTCTCTTTTTCTTTTCTCTTCTTCTTTTCCTCTTTTCTGGTATGACATCAGTCATCTCTTTCCTTCTTATCCAATATGATGAGGAATAAGAGTCACAGTAAATTTATGTAGGTTGGTGACCCCAGTGATATAGATATAGAGCTCCTGTGAATTAATTGAAGCTACTTGTCAGTCAAAAGGTTTATCTTCATTATTGTAGCAGTGAGCACTATTAATTTTTTATTTTCTCAACTACTAGATTTCTCTGCAACCATAAGAAACTACTAACTTCCTGGCTGAAATGAAATTAAGACTTCTAATAGCTTCATATGTTTACTTTCCTTTTGGAAGGGTCAATGTTGATGGAATATAAGGTGTACCATATACATTGTTATGCAAAATGTTGTACTCTCACATGAAGTGGTATGAAATCCTGGAGACAGGATTTGGCTTTGGTTTGACAGGTTGGATTGCTAAAATTGGATATGCAATCCATCGATGTGGGTAAGTTCTTATTTTAAATTGAAGCTAAGTAACAACAATGCAATAAAGATATTGCAGGAAAGTACAATGAGTTTGATATATCTTTTTCCCTTTTTCTGTGGGAAAGACAATCCATTGCCATGGGCAAGTGTGTCTTATTTTAAATGTGAACTAAGAATCTATCGGTGACAACAACACAATAAAAAGATTGCTGGGAAGTACGAGGAATTTGATATATCGTTTTACCATGTTTTGGGAAAGACAAGGTGTATCCCTATGTTCTATTTAATTAATAAAGGAAACAGAATCTCGAAAGTAAAGAAGAGCCCATAGAGTACGGGTTGTGCCTACATTTATTCTGATTTTCATTGTAGTTCTGGTCTTCTTTTGTATTTCCCTTTTTATGAGGAATTAATAAATTGTTACCATGTATCCATGTATTCATGCTTATTTGAATTAGTGTATTTAATATGAATATCTATATTGTTACCTATCTTTTGGCACTTATTTTTTAGCTATTATTTTACCTTTAACAAAATGTTAAAATTTTCATTCATTCATAAATCTTCTAAAACTCATGGCTTTGCTTTGGTAATTAAGAGAAGGTTCATTTCCTTACATGTGAAAATTTGGTCACAGGGTGTTACCTTAGGAGGGACTGGTAAGCAAACTGGAGATCGACACCCTAAAATAGGTCAAGGTGCTCTAATTGGAGCTGGTGCAACAATCCTTGGTAATATTGTAGTAGGTGTTGGTGCCATGATTGCATCTGGTTCCCTTGTATTAAAGGATGTGCCTCCCCACAGGTTGGGAATAATTCATCCTTCTTTGCTTAATGAAGGGACATGTGCAAAATGTGTCTTATTTTCTATATTTTGATTTTTGTATATTAGGATATACCGGTATAGGTTTCTGCATTTTTTCTTTTCAGTTAATTTTATTTGCTTTTAATCAACTTTGTTTTTTTTTGGTTGTAAGTACAGAAGATGCTATAGTTTTATGTGTCGATCTGTTATCATTCTTTTATAGTAATTTACTATTATATGTTGGGGTAAATAAAAGAGGAAAGGAACTATGTGGATATGGATTGTTGGTTCTGTTACAGCTTAGGCTTCAGTGACTAGTGTTATAATGTCTGTCTACTCAGGGATAGTTATGTCAAACCATTCTGCCCAAATTGCAACCATTTACCTATATATATATATATATATATATATATATATATATATATATATATATATATATATATATATATATATATATATATACATATACTTATTTCTTTGTTTATCTATTTGTTTATTTATTCATTCATTTACTTTTGAAGCATTCTGTTTGATTTTTTAACTTAGATATTGAAGATAGCAGCTGAAGTTCACATGACTGTTATTTTCTATATGTCCAGAGATTGTAAATCCTGGTATATCTAGAAGTATAAACATGTCAGTAAATTTGAGAAATATTGTCCATTTTGGTGATTAATCAATATGGTTTGCGGTTTGGAAACCTATTGTAGGATTTGAAGTGAACTGAAAGTGGAGTGACTGGGAGAGAGATAAGAATGATTGAATCATATAATTACCCTGTAAAGGAAAAGATAAAATTATTGCTTTATTACTCAGCATTTGTAATATAACTGAGAATAGAGGGCTATCCTTTAGGAGTTCCTTACAAATCAGCCATTTCCTCCACTCTTTAACACGGTAAGAAGTGATGCCTACTTATAAAATTTGGATCTTTGTTGGAAACCCATGTAAAAAACAAAGACACAAAATAACTATTACATACAGTCATCATCTTCAACCTATGAAACAACCTTTTTCATCCTTATTAAGAAAAAGGTGTTGGGAATAATGATTTATAATTAGTATTAAGAAGGGATTTTAAAGCAGATTAAACATAATTGATAAAACCCGAGGTTTAAGAGTCCGCTGTACCAACCCATACCACCTCGTACCAACAGTACTGTTCTAGTGAGATAGCAATATGATACCAAGGTTTAGCTTGGTATATGAGCCCAACTGGTCCATACCAGTCCGAATCGAGAGGAACCACCTTGTACCATCTGGTACTGACCTATACCATCTCGGTTCATGGCATACCATAGTTGGGAGCGAGAAAGTGTTGGAAGCTTGTCGTGGTACAGGATATGTCTTGTACCTTATTCAATTGCACTGTACCAAATCGATAACATATACCAGTGCTTTTGCAAACCTTGTTTAAGACTAAGGTATGCAAATCAAGGAGAGAATGCAATACTAGGAAATAAAATAAAGTTGCAAAAGCCTGGCCTAAATAAAGGGATGTAACTCGCTACCTTTTTAGCTCTACCGCCTCCTCTTATTCAAGTGGCTCAATTGATGAGACTTCCAAGTCCCAAGGTAAAACCACACTGAGGTTGTAGACAACATGATGAGCATGATCACATGATGAGCATGGCCTAAATAAAGGGATGTAACTCGCTACCTTTAGCAGTCACTTGATCTGGAAGAAACTTCATTGCATCAAAGATATCTGTGCAGTGAGATGTCCATAATCATTGCTAATACAATGCTTTAGCACAAGTTCGATACAGTAAAACCAGTTGTACATGAATGAGACTTCTTATTTGTTTCCACAATTTTGCTTTGAATCACTTTCTTCATCTGTTGCTTTATCAGAATCTAAGTATTTAATTGTGGATACATATATATGCTTGTGTGCGTGTGCGCGCATGCACATGTGCATGCGTATGTGTGGCCACTATAGCTTGAATGGACACACGCGCATGCACATGTGCGTGCGTATGTGTGGCCACTATAGCTTGAATGGATATTGGGGGGTTGTAAAGCCCTGACTGGTTACCATTTGCTATGAGACAAATAAAGTTGAGCTACAAGAGATAGAAGGTGAGATAAACTCATGTTCATAAAAAGGATGGGACAAATTCTTGTAAAGTTGGACACTCACTTGAAATAAAGAAATGTTTACTCTTGTAAAGTTGCAAAGCTCATTAATAGCAGTGGTCTAGCCTGCCTCCATTCCTAGCCATATATGGCATTTATTGAAACAAATTTTAAGTCAATATGAGGCCAATCATCACCTAAAATCAATCATTGCTCTCTTGAGACCTTACCACCTTGAAACTTCAGTGGAACTTTCTTGGAACTCTTTCATCTTGTATCTTGATTCACTTTCTCTTAGCTACTTCAAACTTCATGAGAGTTTTAATTTCTTCTTTTTCTTGGCATATTAGTTTAAATTTCTAAGTTATTAGATTGGAAGACAACGTCTGACCATTATATTGTTGAAGACATTATCTGCATCAGTTAGTATTTATTAATATATAGTTATATACCTGAATTATCCTGTTGGGCCAGAGGCAATAGAAAGCTTTTATTCAGGCACTCTGATTTGACTACCCCTCTGACACCTTCTGCTATATATTCATCTATTATAAGAAGATAAGATACTCATTGTGGCCATTTACTTATCATTTACTATTTCAGCATCATAACCTTAATAAACCATTGTATTTATTGAATGATCTGTTTAATGATATCGTGGATCTTGATCTAACTGGTAAGCAGTTCTCAGGTATATGACAATCTAGTTAATCGTTTGCATGATCCTTCCCTCCTTTCATAACGAGTCTTCTCTCAACAAAGAATTTAAAACATGGTATTTATCAAACAGCTCCTCAATCTACAGCTCACGTAAAATTTAAATCATTAGTATATTGTTTTTCTTTTTATAGAGTTATTTATGGTTATGTGCATGGATACACTTCTTTGGCAAAATTTAGGCATGTGCACCTTGGGCATTCAAAAGAAGAAACTTTCAGAAATGTTATTGTTAGGTAGATATTATGTTGCTTTCTTTTCAGTTTGGATAAAATTTCAATTCTATACTAACATGTGTGTGAATTGGGAGCATGCATTTCTTATGTAGATGCTATTATATCTTGCCTTTTCTTGTGATGAGAAAATATCATATTGTCTTTTTTCCTTAACCCTCTTATAGAGCAGCATGAGATATCTGTTGCCACTGAAATTTTTGATATGCTTTTAATTTTTTGATTTAAAGCATGGCAGTAGGAAATCCAGCAAGAATAGTTGGTTATTTAGAAGATGAAGATCCATCTCTAACAATGAAGCATGGTAAGGTGTTTTTGAGAGAAGTTTTCATTAGGTATTGTCCTTGCAGAATCTAATGTTGTGCTTTTATTAACTTACTTTTACTCCTTATATTATGGTATTTCAATGGCAGATGTTAGGAAGGATTATTTTGAACATGTAGCTGCTAGTTCTACGGAGAGGAGAGCGAATGGTGAGTATCTTCTCTTCATTGCAGCAAAAATTTATGATGATAATGACATGTAACCATCATTTCATGAAACACATGGTGGTTCCCTTCTTGATCTATCATAAGCCATGTCTATGTCAAAAGTAACTCATCAGAAGTTTTCTGAGAAGAAAGAGAACTATGTGGCACAAAATCGTATCAGCCAAAATTTTAATCAAGTCTTAAAAGTTTAAGTTACATAAATTTACTGCTTGTTAATTATGATTGAAAAAAATATCATACTTTGCAATAGAATCCATAGATAGGATTGAGGGAACAACTCTCTCCCGGACACTTAATGTTTGTGCTGATATTATTGATTCTGAGAATGATCAGGGATTCTGCATTAAGAAATTGGTGGTCTGAGGTTGAGGCATGCTGCAAGATGACCAATGGTGTTTCTTTTTTGGATTTGACTTTGTGCAATAATTCTAGTAGCCTATCCAGTGTTTTAAAAGGTGGCTGTTGTACGCAGGTGGTCAAAGGACCTCATAGTGCATGTATGGTGACCCGCATATGCAAGTTTGTATGCAATTGTTATTAAGGTAGATATATGCCTTAGGGCTTATGCGTTATACATTTATTAGATAGGGTGTATAGAGTTCTTTGGCCAATGTAGACTTTCTTATATTGGTTGCATGCCTGGTGTCTATCTGTTCATTGTTGTTAATAAATTGTTTATGAATAGAAATATCAAAATAAATGTAGAATTCCACTTGAAATTCATGGGCAAAGCTTATGTACAAAATGATATGAATAAACAGTTATTTAGAGAGAGAATCATCAACCAATTTGTAAAAATTCTGAAGTATCTTTGGTGTATTGGATTCAGAATCCAATTTTACAATTCTATTCATATTATTTTTTGTGATCAAAGAAATGATTAGTAGCACCCTTATGATAATATGCTGTCTATTAGAAATTATGTTCGTAATCATAATTAATTCTAAATCTGATCTGCTTCATTTGCAGGTGCTCTTTACCATGAAAAGGAAAGTTGAATGGGAAATGCATAATTTATACATGATGCAGTCCTCTGTTGTAGATTAGGTTCCCAATTCGCAGTTTCTTGTATGTACTCTACTCTTGCATGGTTGTAGTTAAGGCAGTATGCTTATAAACAGTAGCAGGTATCTGAAGATGCGAAGAACTCATAAAAAATTGAGGAAAAAAAAGCTGAAGAAAATGATTCTAACGCCTTTAAATCTACTAAATGTAGTGGGATGCCTTGCTGGAAACACATTACAAGCACATTATTCTAGAAATAAAGTAATAGACCACCACGATCATGGGTGATACCAAAAGTAGCAATAAACCGTAGGATCGGCAGTGGAGTCCCTACTCGCCCTCTTCAACGCAGCATATTTCATCAGTAGACGAACCCGACTTTCTCCACACTTGCATTGCCGATGCTTCTTCGACGCTTGCCATAGCAGTGGGGCATCATCTTGCCACGTTAAGCGTTGGCAGACGACTTAAAAAGTGCTGATTTTTTTTTCACCTTTTCTTGCGGTGCCTCCAGCCTCTCTAACATAAATCACTACTTTTTTTCTCCCCATTGGTCGCAGAGTAGGCCAGAGGGTTGATGCATCTTGTTGCGAGATACGAGACTAATGAAGACCTAGCATATCAGATGGTTATCACCACAAATGCCTGGATGTTGTGTAATGCTGTCCTTGGAGGTCCTTCTTTATCGGTCCATAGATCAGGAATTGCATCACCCATAAACACATTGACATTGGAGAGAGTGAATTAATAGACAGAGGGATCAAAGGGATGGGCTTGACTTCTTTAATGGGGAATACATGTTCCTTTTCTCCATGAAGAAAGGCTTTTGTTGCGGAGCTCCAACATTGTAGATTTTAAGAAGCATTAGTTTCTATTATATTAAAAAAACTGTTATAGGTGACTTGGAAACAGAAAGGTTTATAATTCCACATATGGCTACTGATCTTTATATTAAACCTCCTTAATACAAGGTAACAATAAACAGGTAAGGCAAGTTTAATAGTGAGGACAACTCCTTGAATATGTATGTATATATAATGGAGAAGTATTTTATTGTTATCATAGACTTTTATTTGGATTGGTTAGTGCTGTGTTAGTCAATTCCATTGGTACAACCAAAGCTCCTACTAGTTACTTTTAGGATTACTGGAGATAATGAGGTATATTGAAGCAGAAGAGCTATATCTTTCTGTGCAGTCGATCATAAGTACAAACAAAAGATTGAAGATCAACAGGGTTCTTATGATGGCTTTGATGTTAATTTCAGAAGGTTTTATTTGCTCGGAATAGAAAGGGCATCAACTACCATGGCCGTTGAAGACACCCCTGGGCATATCTTCTTAAGCTTCTTAACAAATCATGCTCATATATTTGAACATTTTGGTTTTGGACTCTTTATCTTACTATGTCATTACTTCAGTTTGCCTAGCTAAAATTGACTGAGATTCACTTCATCCCACTGTCAATTGATCAATTGCATGCTTAATTGAATCCATTTGCACCCAATTGAATCAATCGACACATTTTCCCAATGTTAGACCCTAATTTACCCATTCTAATCTAATTCCGTCTATCTTGAGTTATTCTAAATAGAATAAGCATATTTTCCCACTTGATACCATCTTTAATTCACCCAATTTAGCATGGTTCACTAACCCAACGTAATTCCCTCCAAATTACCCATCCGTTCTATCGTCCCTCCACCTTAATCAGTAATTTGAAATCTGTCTCTTCTCGCTTTATTCTCTCCGACATCTTTTATTGCTTTTATCTAAAAACACAAATTAACATATATAGTTGAAAATTTAGAGATTGTTTTTGAATTCCTATTGCAATATGATTTTTATCTTATGAAAGATAAATTTGAAGTAGGGGGTTCCACATATTGCTCAATAGCATTATATTTACTTCAGCAGGAAGAGCCTTTTCTTGTGGTATAGCAAGGAGGCAGTGCCTAGAAGAAACTAAGCCCAGATGAATGCTACTCCAAATGCATCTACTGCCAAGATACTCACCAGGGTAGATGGAATGGAGGCCTAGGTATCTAAGATGAAGTAGTTCTCTAATGCATGCACTGCAATCCAATCCGTTGTTTGATTCTCCTCATGGTAGACATGGGTAGCCCTAAGAGCCATGGTTGAATGCTTCCACTATAGAAGGTCATTCAATAGAGGGTTTTCTATGCATCTGTAAGAAGAGGTAGAATTAATCTATGATACAACTATGGCAGAATCATCATGAAGGCCAAACTATACTCTACCCTGAGATGGAGGACCATATTGCCAAGACCTGCCTATGTAGCCACCAGCTCTACATATAACATGACACAAGGGGGAAGACAGCAACCCAAAATAAGCGACCCCACTCATCCTGGATGATTAAGCCAGCTGTATCCTTAATCTCCATGAATAGACCTATCAAAATCGACTTTCAAAACACCAAACTGGGGTACCCAATGAGTAGATACAATGGTTGGTTGAATATACAAATAGGTAAGAAAGCTACTCCAAGGCCTTGACTGTGTATTGAAGGCAACATATGATTGAATAGAGCTGATTTTTGCAAAGAAAGATGAGGAATACCTTACCAGCTAAGTAGTAGCAGTGCCAGAAGTCTGGAACAATCTCTCATCCGCAATTGTTCACAACAATCTTAGGTGTAAGCCACAAGGGATATGATTCCATTCTCTACCACAGTGTTGGTTAACCACTCCAATGTGGGTGTAATCACTTACATCTAATTGTCGGATGAAACGGTCGAAATCTAAGCTCATATTTTAATTTTTTCGAAGGCTTCCCCCCTCAAACCTTATTCCTGTCGCTTGTTCAGTTATTACTCATCTTTTTTGTTTCTTCTCCCACACCTCACCCTCCACAAAGGAGGTTTTTCTTTTTTTATATATCATCATTATTTATTTAAACCCTCTTATTTCTCTCACATGTTCGTTCTCGTTCTCTCCATTTCTTCTCTAGAACCTCAACTCTCTACTAAACAAAATCCCACTAATAGCTCTATTTTCTTTATTTCAAAGGCCATGGCAAAGCCTCGGGAGGCCTTTGGTTCATCTCTTCTATTCACGCCACCGAAGGCAAAGCCAGTTGTTGTTAGGGTCAAGAGGAAGCCTTTTTAAGCAAGACTTTATGCCTTCAATGAATTTTTATTTGTTTCTTTTTTTTAATTTTTGAATTTCCTTTTGTTTCAAGCTTTAATCTATTTTTTTCTTGCAAAACTGGCATCTTTCTTATGGTCCAGTGTTGTTTTCGTTAAAAATTTAATGTAAACTTAATTGAAATACTTTGAGTTTAGAGTTATATAGAAATCAAAATGTTAATGTGTATGTTTTCTAGGAGCCAAAGTAGTTGAGAAGTATAATAGTCATCTTCATTATGAGTTGTGGTTGGTACAAGTAGTTGAGAAGTATAATAGTCATTTTGAATTCTACAAATAGATGTATGGGAATGAAAGTGATAAAGCAAGATTGAAAAAAATCTGAGTTTTAGAGTATTATAGAAACTTGTTCTTCCAAATTGCCTCTATCTTTTTGAGTGTTCATCATATTTTCATTAGTTTAGTTGCCAACAAGTTAGTCAGAGCAAGGTTATGGCTACCAGAGCGCTTCTCATTCCTTGTCTTATCAATAACTTTGAGAATTGGAGTATTCAAATGAAGGCATTACTTGGCTTCCAAGATATTTGAAAGATTGTACGAAGGATGTTTCTTGGCTTTGGCATTTGAGGTTCGAACATGTAAATTTCGATACTCTTAAAGCTTCTTTCAAGTAAGAGAATAATGAAGGAGTTGCCCTATATTGATGCCCCTAATAATATATGTGAGGGGTGTGTTCTTGGCAAACACCCAAGGAGGAGCTTTCCAAAGAAGTCTTACAACAAAGCAAAAACACCACTTCAACTTATCCACAATGATATTTATCGACCGATCACTCCAAACTTATTTGGAAGTTATCGTTATTTTCTAATTTTTATTGATAATTTCAGCAGAAAAATATGGGTGTACCTCTTAAAGGAGAAGTCAGAAGCATTTCAAGTTTTCAAGAAGTTTAAAGCTTTGATGGAGAATCAAAGTGGCTATACCATCAAGGCATTGCGGTTAGATCGTGGCAGAGAATTCACATCCAAAGAGTTTGAAGTTTTTTATAAATCTCATGGCATTTGGAGATTCATGACTGCACCATACTTACCTCAATAAAATGATGTCATAGAAAGAAAAAATCAGACTATATTTGATATAGTCTAAAGCATGCTCAAAACAAAGGAGATGCCGAAGGAGTTTTGGGACTAGGCCGTCAATTGTGCAGTCTACTTAATAGATACCCTACAAAAAACTTAGAAAGGGTAACACCATAAAAAGCATGAAGTGGTTATAAATCGGATATCTCTCATTTGAAGGTATTTGGGTGCATAGCTTATACACATATTCCGGATCAGAGGAGAAGAAAGTTAGATGACAAAAGCTTGTCATGCATCTTCATTGACTACAATGCAAGATCCAAAGCCTACAAACTTTATGAACCAAAAAAGAAGAAAGTCATTGTAAGTTGAGATGTGGAGTTTCAAGAAGACGACATTTGAAATTAGAGCACTAACATGGTGCTGATACAAGATGAAGAGCAAATCAAGGAGCAAACTAGAGAGCCAACACTACCTTCATCTCCTATTTCATCGGATGAAGATGGTTCAACACCACTAAAGACAAGAAGCATTCAAGATTTATATGAGATGATAATTCTTCTAAATCTTATTTGTCTTTTTGCTAATGAAGAAATAATTTCTTTTGAAGATGCTATCAAAGATGGAAAGTGGAGGAAAGCTATGAATGAGAAGATAAAAATCATAGAGAAGAATGAGACATGGGAGCTCACTTCTCTACCAAAAGGGCTTGAACCAATTGGAGTAAAGTGGGTTACAAAGTCAAGAAGAATGCGCAAGGTGAAGTGAAGAAATACAAAGCATGACTTATGGCTAAAGACTACAAGCAAAAAGATGGGATTGACTACGAGGAGGTCTTTTCTCTCGAATGGAGACCATTCGCTTGATGATTTCTTAACTTTTTTATCGATTTACAGTTAATTTTAAAAAAAAATATCAAAATAATATCCTCTTAAAATTATTTATTAAAATACTGTCCAGAGAAAAATCTCCCTTGATAGGGTGACCTTCTATGCCAACTTACTAGCCTGACCGTCAATTGGGGGACAGGTGGACCACAGAATGAGTCACCCTTTGATAGGCTGACTTTATGAGCTGCCGTACGCTATAGCGACTTGATAAGTCATCCTACGATAGGATGACTCTATAAGTCATCCTTTCATAGGATGACTTTATATATTATCTAACATTATATATTATTATATTATTATATTATTATATAATATAATAATATATTATATTATATTATATTAATATATATAATATATAAAAATATATTATATTATTATAATATATTATATTTTATTATTCTATATTATGTCATTATAATATATTATCATATATTACATTTTTATATTATTATTTATAATATTATATTATAAAATATTAATATAATATATTATTTTATTATTATATATTATTATAATATTATATAATATAATATTATATTATTATATATATTATAAATATTAATATATAATATATTATACTCTATTATTATATTATCATAGTGTTATATCAATATATAATATAATATATTTTATTATTTTATTTATTATAATATATTATAATATATTATATTATTATTATTTATAATATTATATTATAAAATATTAATATATGATATTATTTTATTATCATACATTATTATAATATAATATACATGATATTATAGTATTATATTATGTGAATATCTTATATTAATATAATATAATATATATTATATAATATAATTATATATAATAATATAGTATAATATATTATATTATTATATTATTATAATATATTAGATAAATATTATATTATATTATATTATGATTAAGGGTATATTAGGAATCAACTAGTTATCTTAGAAATGTTGGATAATCTCAAACTCCAACCATATAATCTGTATCAAGATCAACAATTAATTTTTTATGCAACTAGCAAAAATTATAACACGTGCTTTCAGATTAAAAAAGTTTATAATATTAATTTCAAAATAATATAATCCAATAGTTGATTACAAAATTTTTTTAACAAAAAAAATTTAAAATATCATAACTATCGAGAGACGTATATATCAAGATACTAGAGTTTCCTCTACGTCCGCCTCTCGTAAGCGCATGTCATCTCTGGCTGCTGACGTGATGGCTCAAGTACGATATCGATTGGTAGAGAGGGAGGTGGGGGCATGCTCGGTCTATCAACATATGCCACACATCTACCTCAAAAAACTCTCAGTCGATCACTACCTCTGACCCTGTCATGCTGATCGACGTGCTGCTCATCGAGTCGATACGACGTATCTCTTGTCTCGCTCATCCTCTGTGATATAGATGCATCATCTATAGGGAGGTCGAAGTCCGAGAAGCCAGAATATGAGGTGTGTTAGGCATATGAAGAGGTACTTAGATCATCCACCAATGGCACAGCCTGAAGTTATCTATCCTTTGAGACAACTCGTATAGTATCGACAAGACCGTCTATAATATCGATAAGTGCTCGGTCTTTGCATCTAATAGTAAATGAATGGAAGCTGCTCCTTATCGTATGGTACAGCGATGTGATCTCTGAAACTGTCAGTACGAAAAGAAAAATAAATATTATTCATAAGTATACCAATAACAACATAACAAAATGAGACAAAAGCAAAATATATTTACGACAATATCCATCATGTTGTTTGAAGGATGGAACCTCATCTCGGACTACTCACTCATCAATGATGAGATGAATCACCTAGTGATGCTCCTGTACCACTACAGATATGGGTCATAATAATCTATCATGGGAAGCATGGATGGATCAGCCACAATCAAATCCTCTCGCTGCTCCCATACGTCAATATGCTCTTGATGCTCTCGAACCCAATCGTGATGATGCCGCCCTCGTCGATCCAAATAATGGAGAGTGTCACGAGTGTCACATACTAGGAGGACACCCTGATGCATGTCAAACTGTCACATCTCACGCTCTAGATAATAGATCTTCATGATGTTGAAGCAAATGAGAGGTGCACGTGTCCTCCATATATGCTGATCTGATTGGCATACCTCAGACAATACGGCCAATATCTCTGGTGTGTAAGGTACCCATAGCATCCAATCATTCTACTGCTGATCTAGCTGATTCCTATAGTATATGACTGTGTGCAACATCGAATTACTAGCACCAGTCAGTCGAGTCCTCCACCTATCCAAAATAAAGTCACTATATTATTGTGTAAAAATATGCAGTCATTTATCATATAAAATCAGTGCTACTGGTTACATACCTGTTGAGAATTATGTCTCAAAGTCAATCGTTAGCTTGTTGACGGTTGTGCTAAAAGTGTAAATGTATATGAATTGATAAATTAATAAAATTATTATTTGACTTTTTCATCATAAAGTAGTGTACATCTTCTTAATAAACTTCAATTATTGTGATGAAGTCCTTAGAACTATCTTAATCGATATAGGAAGATATATCGTTTAGTCCTTAAATTTAATTCATGACCAATGATACGCTACTACTAGGATGATAGTGTTTATCGAGTGTAGGTCGTTGTGTGTCATATGCATTGATTGTCCTCGTAACTAAGTGATGTGAAGACACTGATATAGCATACAAATGAGATGTAGGAGTACATCTCACTGAATGTGATCAATTGCTGAGCACTCTACTGTCAAGAGTAGCTCGCGAAGGATATGAGTATAAGTGTCCCTCTGATCTGAAATCACTACGGTGACTTACAAGCAACTCACTATGCTTTAGTGTCAAACTACCTGAATTTCTAATTTAGTGACGAAATATTTCTGGATACAGTCAAGTACTTATAAAGTCAGTGTGTGAGTCAAGATATCTGAATTTCTAATTTAGTGATGGAAAGTTTCTGGATACAGTCAAGTACTTGTAAAGTCGGTGTGTGAGTCAAGATAGAATTTACCTCTCTAAATAAGTAAGATTTAATGCATCAGTATGTTTCAATTTAGTAAAATCTTGATCAGGATAATTCATATGATGGATTTGAAAGGTTGAAACACAATGTGGTTGATAAATCTGGATTTGACAGTTAAACTTCGAATCACCTTGAGCATTAGGGTCAAAGGGATGAATTATACGGTAACCATATGCCAATAGATTCATGAATGATGCTTTACAATCTTTCGACCTATCCGGATGTCGGGTACTATTACTAGATGGTTGCTTTATTGGTATAAGAAGTTCGTTTCTATACTACCGACTTAGGTTCGAACCTATAGGATCATACTCAAAAAAAAAAATTCACTGATCATGTGGCTGATCAATGATTGAGAATCATTCTAGGATTTAATCGTCAATTCGATTGATGATTAACCTTATGTAAAAATTATAAAAATTAATTCATTAATTATTATTGAATTAAAGGATGATGATTAGTGATTAGATTGCTAATTAACTCAATTTGATTGAGCATTAAAGTTTGAATTAAATCTAATTGAATTGGATTCAATTTGGTTTGATCCAATTAGGTTATAAGATGACCTAATCACTAAGGATGTTCGATTCCTGATTCAAGCTCAATTAATTTCTAATTTGATTAAGATTTTAAAAGACCATTTATTACTTAATTAGATTAGGTAATCTAATTAGATCTAATCAAATTTGATTGGATTAAGAATCTAATTAGATAAGAATATATATTCAAATTCAAATGGAATCAAAAAACCCCTTGCACCACCTCTACCTGCACCCATCCTTTCTTCACATGTGTAAATGGTTTTTACGTAGAATTTTTTGTGCCCAGAAGGTATATGATGCATTCTTCTGATCTTCTCTAGATCAGAATTTGGTTGGTTCAATTTTAACTTTGAATTAATTTAAAATCAAGCTTAAACCAAGAGTCCAAGTTTTATGGGACTCTTCATTGCCACTGACCAATCTTCTTTCTCATGTGCAAACAATTTTTTGCGTGATATTTTTTATACCAACCTAAGTTGTGTTGCCCTCCTTTCTACATCTCTTATATGTAGATTAAATTTGATTTAAAAAAATTCAAATTTGATTTGAATCTATGATAAGATCAAAGGCTGCTTAAAGCTGAACCATATTTATCCAAACTCTACATGGGACGCCACCTTTAAGAAGGGCTGTTTTTTGTTTGCCAAACCACTTCAGATTTGGCATGAAAAATCTTCAGAGAGGGTGTAAGAAATCTGAGAAAGAGGGGCGGACGTTCGTGCGTAAGAAAAAGAGGAAGAAGATCCTCTTTGGGGCATGAGATCTAGGGTGGGGGTTCTAGAGTTTTCTAGTTTCAGTTTTGTGAGAGAGAAAAATAAAAAGAGTTTTATTTTTCTTCTTCCACGCCATCTCCTTTTTGAATTTTTTTTTTTCTAATCTAGAGGTATCCATTTGATCTGAAGAAAGGAGTCTCCATCAGCTATCCAGATCCTTCATTGCGAGCTAGTACTCCCGTAAAGGATGATCTGTTTGGCACTTTGAGTGGATCACCTGTAGAGGTCAAACATGCTATATGGCTGCTCAACATCAAAAAAGACCTTCTACCATGTGCATCAGTAATGGTGATCATCGATCCATGACCAGATAATGGGTTTTGAACTCATCAGATCAAATCTAAGCATTAGATCTGATTTAGAAAATCGATACGATCAATGCAGTGTTTTCTTTCAGATCATATTTTTTTTGTGCAATATTTTTATATCATAGATCCTTAGAAAGATAATTTAGATCTAATCTAAAATATGTATAGAAGATTAAATAGTTTAATTTACTACTTTTGCTATAAAAAATTTTAAAAAATACATGCTTTGAACTGCCTATTTCTCAATAATAGTATCAGAGCTTTGGTTTCTTATGACATGAATTTTCTGCATAAATCTGATATTAATCTGATATTAATTATTTAGATTAGATCTAAATAATTAATTTAAAATCTGAGTAGTATAGTAATCTAATTAGATAGATCCTTATAACCATTCGGTCATAAGAGAAATCAAAGTTTCGCAATCCTATTTATCCATTCGATGGGATCTCTTATGACGTATAGGGATGCTGCACGATCTTTTTCATACTGATGAATAATAAAAAAAATTTTAAAATTTTATTTTAGATCTGAAATAATGCATCTTAGATTTAAAATTAGGATTTTGATCATTGGATAATTGTTTGTAAAAATATTTTATAAAACTGAAAACTGTTTTCAAACATCGAATCCAAATCCATATCAGCCCAAAACTTAATTGAGAATTAAGCGATCTACATTTGAGAATCAAAGATCTTAGGCATCAATTTTATAATTCATGGATAAATGGGTTAGCTCGAGTCAAGTCTATTTAACTAGATTAGACCTAAGGTTAGAAATCATTGATAATGGACCATATTAGTAATTGATCAAATCTAATTAAAAATTAGTTATGATTTGATCAATTTCTTTGCTTGATCAATTCTCAATAGTTGTAGTTGGTTGGATCCATATCTTTGATTAGACCAAGATGAACTTTGATCATAACTCTGTGATCGAAACTAAGTCTATAAGTTGATCAAATTGAAACTGATTAACCAGTTGGTATCTAAGGTAAGTTTGGCAGTCTTGATTGATCGTCACTAATTGGGAGCAACCCGCATAGATTAAGTCTATGACGAGTTAATGATATATCCTTCCCATCGATCTCACTTACCTGACCAATATGGTTAATCATATTTTGATTAAATCACTTAATGATTGGGCTTGACCCATGCTAACTAAAAAATTAGTATGACTGATTTAGGTACCTCTAGTTTAACTTATCTTGAGTCCTCTTTATAACTTGGTGAAGTTAGTAAGAGGATTTATAACTTGTTGGGTGAACCAGATTAAATGTAATCTTCTTCAATCTAACTTGGTGAAGTCAGTAGGAGGACTAAGAATAACTGATCGAGTCTTTACTCATCTATCAATTCAATTAATTAAATCTTCTAAAATTATTAGATCTTTAAAAATAAAATAGTTATAGAAATAACTAGATCATAGCCTCCCATTAAGTTAGGTGATAATGGATCCAATAGTTGGATGATCATTGGATGGCCCAAAGGCTTGGTGCTCATCTGCTATTGAAATTATCATTCATAATATAACGACTCAGTCGAGTCTCTCTTATGTGTGATCAGGATGATCGATCAAAGCTGAGCCTAATCATTTGTGGTTTGATTTCTGAGTAAGATCTTGTTAATGGTTAGACCTAACCAAACCTTTCAGTAAAGGCCAAAGCCTACTGTTAGGACCCTGGGATAAAATCAATTATTAAAAATTATTTATTGAAATAATTGGTTAAGAACCTATCCATAGATGTACATAGGTAAGCCGGCCAAAGTCGGGCTCATATGCAACTGTGTGGATTTTAGTATTCGCTAAGAAATTAAGGTAATTCTTCGAATTAGAGGTAGAGACTACTAATTCGTTTAAAATAGTGAGAGAATCTTTAGACTAAAATCTATATTTTTAGGCTTAGTCGATTCATATACTAATTAGGTTTTGATTTTTTTTTACAGTTATGGCCACCAATTTGTCACTTCGATCGTTGTTAGATAGTGATAAATTAAGAAAATCCAATTTTGATAGTTGGTATCGAAAATTGAAGATAGTCCTGGAGCACGAGAGGATCTTGTATGTGCTGACAGATCCGATACCTAAAGAGCCTGCTCCTAACGCTCGCGGTGCGGTTCAAGCACTTACTTAAAGTGGCTCAGCGACTGCACCATAGTGCGTTGTATTATGCGAGCGGCTATGAATGATGAGTTCAGTCATAAATTCGAGGAAGCTCGGTCAGAAAAAATGCTCAAAGTGTTGAACGATTCTTTTGGCACTCTCGATGACATTGAGAGACATAAGATCAGTTGTGCCATTTTCAATGTCAGGATGAGGGAGGGGGTGTCGGTAACTGATCATGTATTGTACATGATCGAACAGATCGAGCACCTCAGCAAGCTCGACTTTTTCTTGCACAAGCAGCTTGAAAAAGATGCGATTCTGAATTTCCTGTCGAAGTCCTACTTATCGTTTCTCAGTCATTATCGAATGACGAAGCCTGTAGTAAACCACCACGGTCTATTAGGACTGCTATAGACTTATGAGAAAGATCATCAGCTCCACAAGAAGATGGTGAATATAGTGGGAGCATCTTCTTCAGACGGGTGTCATCCCTTTAAGAAAGGAAAGAAGAAGAAGAATAAGGTGCCAAGTGCTAGGGGTCGGATCGTAAAGTCCAAGTCTAAGTCTGACCAGAGTCAGACAGAGTGCTTCTATTGTAGAAAGCAGGGTCATTGAAAGAAAAACTGTCCTCAATACATTACATCCCTTGATCCGAACATGCCTAAAAAGAAAAAGTAACCGATTGCTAAGCAAGGTGATTATATGATAACTCCTTGCAACTTCTCAATTTATGATACAATAACATGAATATTAGATACTGGTAGTCTTATTAATATTTACAATTTGTTGCAATGATTTTAGGTCAGTAGAAGATTTGAAGATGACGAGAGATTCCTGAACATTGGAGATGGAAGATTAGTTTCAGTTCTAATTTTAAGAATCATCAAACTTGTATTCAATTCTTATATCATTGCTCTTAGTGATTGTTATTATTGTCCTAGTTTCTTATTGTATGTAATTTTTGTAGGCCTTCTGACTAAAGAAAATTATGAAATTTTAATAAAGAGAAATTTTTATGATATCATTTTGAATGGTGTTAGTGTAATGCATGGACAATTGAATAATAAAATTTATGTTGTATCACAGCCTAGTGTAATGTACACATTGAGAAAACATCCTAGGATAGATGATGTCTCGGATGGCTACCTTTGGCATTATAGGTTAGGTCATATTAACAAGAATAGGATGAACATGTTAATCTGAGAGGAAATCCTTAAGGACAATGCTTGTGAATCATTACCAACCTATGAATTTTATTTACTTGAAAAGATGATCAAATCATCTTTTGCTGAAAAAGATTAGCGAGCCAGTGATATTCTAGATCTCATACATACTGATGTATGTGGACCGATGAGCACAAGTGTGAAAGAAGGATATTAATACTTCATTACGTTCACAGATGACCTATCTAGATATGGGTACATCTACTTGATGAAAAATAAGTCAGATCATTTGAAATGTTCAAACAATTTCATAGTGAGATAGAAAAATAAACTGAAAAGAGCATTAAAGCTCTATGATCTGATTGAAGAGCTGAATATCTTTTTGGTGAATTTCTAACACATCTAGAAGAGAATGAGATTCTCTCATAATGGACTCCTCCTAGAACGCCACAGTATAATGGCATCTCAGAAAGGAGGAATCAAATCTTGTTGGACATGGTTCGGTCCATGATGGGATTTTCGAGTCTGCCAATCTTATTTTGGGGTTATATGCTTGAGTCGACTTCCTATGTACTTAATAGGATTCTAAGTAAGTCTATGAATAAAACACCATATGAGAAATGGACTGGACATAAACCAGCACTCTCACATCTTAGGATTTGAGGGTGTCCAGCTTATGTCAGATGTTTAAAAACAGACAAACTGAGATCTAGGTCTAACAAGTGTATCTTCATAGGGTATCCTAAAGAAACAAAAGGGTATTACTTCTATCTTGCTGATGAACAGAAAGTGTTCGTGAGCGATAAAGTATACTTTTTAGAAAAAAAAAATTTTAGTGAAGGAATTAGTGCTTCTAAAATCGAGCTTGATGAAATTTGATGGGTTGAAGAACCGATACAATCTAGTGAACCCACAGAACCCAATTTGACTGAGTCAAATTCAGAACCTGTTAATGATGCACCATTAAGGAGATCCGATAGAGTATCATGTCCACTGGATAAATACTATGATTTTTTGATCTGTGATGGAGATCCTATTGAACTCGATGAGAACAATGAGGATCCGATCTCCTACATTGATGCAATGCAGAGGTCTGACTTCGATAATGAAAAGAAGCATGATGGTTTTATACATGTATTTTTAAAATTTCGTAGCAAAACATACATAGATTAAATAATTTAATCTATAATGCAAGCATAGATCAAATCTAAAACTACCATACAGGATCTATGACATGAATTAATATGTATATATGTAAATCTGAAATATGAAATTCAACAAATATAGATCACATCTATATCAAATTAGATCATATCTAAATTATAAATTGAGTTCAAAACTCCATACTTGGGTGCGGATAGGAGATCAGCATATTCAAAATTCATGATAGTTGATTCTTCATGATGCTCAGCAGCTACACACATGTCCGACCTCTACAGGTATCCATACGAAGTCCTTGTGCTGATCAATCTCTTTGGGAGTGCTTGCTCGCGAAGACACTATGCTGTTGGCTGATTTAAGAGAAATATGAAGAAGATGAAGAATAAGGCGACCCTCTCTCTTTCTTTCTGGATCCATGCATCAGATCTCTACGATAGAGATCAAAAGAAGAACCCATTCTTCTCAATTCTCCCACGCACAAGAGAGAACCATTCTCCCTTCCTTTCATGCCTTAAAGAGAAACTTTTCTTCTCTAATTTTTTATGATAAAAATTAAATCTAATCTGATTTCTCATACAAAAAAAAATATAAAAATTTAAATCCTAGAAGAACCCAAAAGAAAGACCCAAGAGAAGAACTGTTCATCTCTTTTCTTCTCCCTTTTTCTCCTTGATCGAGAGCCCTAGAAAGCCTCAAACATCCAACCAAATTATTTTCATATTTCTTCTCTAAATTCTCATATTAAAAATTAGATCCAATTTGATTTTTATACTAAAAAAAAATAAAGAAAAAAATCAAAGAGAAAAACTCCTTCTTCTCTAAGGTTGCATACTAAAAAGAAGACTTTTCTTCTTCCTTCTCTTCCTCTCATTGGAAAGAATCTTTTTTCTCCAATTTTCTACTGTAAAACCAACAAGAGAAGCCTCTCTTTTATGCCTAAGAACCAGCAAGAATAAGCCCATAAAAACTCCCTTTAAAGAGGCCTTGGCGTGGAGGTTTTTGGGGCGTCCAACTCTTGGATGCCCCCTCCCCTTTTTTTCTTTTGGACGACCACAAGAGAGGGGAAGGGTGCCATATTTTCCACAAAAGAGAGGAAAGGGCACAGGTTATCTTTTGGGGTGTGGGATTTCATGGTGAAAAAGAGTGGGGCATGGAGAATCCTAAGCACATGGGTGGTTTGTTAGTTGGTTAAGTCTTATTCCAAATAGGACTCATGATTCTTGGTCAAACTCTAACTAATTGTAGGACCAATCCTAATCAATTTAAGAATTAGTTATAATAAACTAACTAATTAGATCCTAGCCCAATTAGAAAATCAATTAGGCTCTAGTCCAATTAAGAAATTAGTTAGATTAAAAATCTCATCAATCCATAGATTGATTCTTGGATATAAGATTATATCATAATCAATAGGATTTGATTCAATCAAGCCTATTATCCCATAGGATTTGATCCAATCAAATCTAAATCAAATTAAATTGAATCCTATTCAACTCACAATTTGATTTGCATCCCTAAGATCAATTGGAACAAATCCTATTATCCATTAGGGATGCATCCAATCAATCCAAAGCAAACCTAATTGAATCCAATTCAATTAGATCTGATCCAATCCTTATTGCTCAATCAAATTGAGCTAATTAATAATCAAATTATTAATTAATTATTTTTTTAATTTATCAATCATTAGTAAATAATTTATTACAATCTTTACGTAAGATAATCATCAATTATATTGATAATTAAACCTTTCAATGATTTATAATCATCGATCAGCCATTTGATCAGATAGATACTTCTATGTGTATGATCCCATAGGTTCGAATCTAAGTCAGTAGCACAAAAATAATTTTTGTACCAATTGATGTAACCATTTAACAATGAGATCCGACGTCTGGATAGATCGAATATCTGCCCAACAATACTTTAGAACCCACGTGGATATAGTTACCATATAATTCATCCCTTTGACTCTCGATGCTCAAAGATGACTTATGATTAAATTATCAATCCTAGATGAGTGGTCCATATTATGTCTCAACCTCAAAAATTTTGTGACTCATCATTAGGACTACTTTGATCAAAATTTTGTTGAATTGAAACACAGTGATGCATCATCTCTAATTTTACTTGGAGCAGTCAATCCTATCTTGACTTGCACTCAGACTTCATAAGTACTTGACTGTACCTAAAAATCTTTCATCATCAAATTAGAAATTCAGATAGTCCAGCACCAAAGCATAGTGAATTACTTACAGGTCACCGAGGCAGCCTCAAGTTAGAGGGATACTTATACCCATATCCCAGTAGAGCAATCCTTGACAGCAGAGTACTCCAGAGTTGGTCATGCTCAGTGAAATATACTCCTATATTTCACTCGTATGCCATACCCGTGTCACCATATGCCTTAGTTAAGAGGACAACCAAATAATACGGCACACAACGACCTATACTCGATACAATTATCATCCTTGTAACAATTATATCATTTGGTCATGAGCAAGATTTAAGAACCATACAATAAATCTTCCTTTATCATTTTGGAAGTAGCTCTAAGGACTTCATCATAACATATGAGTTCTATTTAGAAAAATATATTCCTTATAATGAATCTATCAGATAACATCAATCATTTTTATAATTCATATACATGTATGGAGCATAATCATTTATAACCTAGATGATTGACTTTAGAACATATTTTCCAACAACTTCTATTTAGACTAAAGCCAATTAGATCAGTATCAAATACTCATCTTTCATTTGTGATCATCGAACTTCTTAAATCCAATTGCTCTAACAATGGGTCGATCAAGTTCTCCTTTCAGTCGATCTTCCTAAGGTCGATTTTACCTCAATCTTTTCAAATAAGGTGCTTGCAATGCAGAAAGTATTTGGTTGTCAGATAGAACATCAGTTCTTCAGCTTGAGCTATAGCTCTAGTACTACTGTCAATACAGAAGGATTGGACCATCAACGAAATGTGCCACTCCAAGCTCGCTAATGAACTTTCATAACCAAATAACTTTTTTAACAGCATCAAATGCCACAAAGAACTCCGTATCACAAATAAAATTGACTATTGAATACTGTATGGAACATTTCCAGCATGTCGCTTCTCTTTTAGAATAAATATATAATCTGACATAATTTTATCATTTCGATCCAACTAGAAACTGGAATCAATATTTCACAGATTTTAAATCAGATTCTCCATAAATGAGCTATTGATCCTTAGTATTTCATAAATACTCAAAGATGGTTCTCATAACCTTCCAAACCTTTATGACGAATAGAGATGACAACCAAGTTTTTATTTCTTATAATGTAGGGATGTCATTACCAATTAAAAAAATTTCATCCCAAACAATATAAAAAATACTATTATAGAACTATTAGCCCATTTGTACATACAGGATACTTCTTTGTTCTCAATGAAATCATACATTCAAAACATATGTTCCAACTTCAAGAAACTTGATTCAATTTGAATGGATTTGGAGATTGCCAAAAGGAAAAATATCTTGTCATAGTCAACACTATAACTTTGATGAAATCTCTTGGCAACTAGACAGAATTAATAGATCTTCACCTTTCTGTCTATGCCTCTTATCCATCTAAAATCCACTTATATCCTATGGGTCTTATCCCTTTAGGTGAATCAACAAATGTCCATACATCATCGATCTTCATGGACTTTATTTCAGATTTAATGGCTCCAAGCTACTTCTCAAAGTTAGATCTCTGTATGGCATCCATATGGGAGATCAAATCTCCATCTCGAACCTACAAATCAAAGTATATGATCAGCTGATACGGTACTATACTGTATCTACTCAAGAATGCCTTTACACTGGGCTCCAGATTTGATCTAATCAACTCTGATTCTGTTGGTTTATGTGTCAGTGTCAGTTCCTCTACCTATCAAGTTTCACCAAGTTTGCTCTTAACGGCATCAGTTTCTTTATTAAGAATTTTTTTTTTCAAAAAGAATGCCTTAAGATTTATGAACATCTTATATCCATTAGGAAGGTAGAAGAAATATCTTTAAAATGATATTTATCAGACCAAAATCCAAACTAGTCAGTTTGTGAACATTTCACATAAGTCCGAAACTTCAAACCCTAAGGTAAGAGAGCATCAAATTATCCAAGTCCATATCTCATATGGAGTTTTGGTGACCGATTTGCTTAGAATATTCTTAAGCACATATCAAGTAGTCTCTAAAACATAACCTCAGGCAGACTAGCAAATTTCATAGTGGATCGAACCATGTTTAACAAAGTTTGATTCCTCCTTTTAGACACCCTTTCAAATAGTCGTGTCTCAGGAGAGATCCATTGAAAGAGAATTCAATTCTTTCCTAGATATGTCTAAAACTTACTGTAAAGATACTCACTTTATCAGTCAAATCGATGAGTTCTAATACTCTTTGCAGTTTATTTTTCTACCTCATTACAGAACTGCTTGAACATTTCAATCGATTCGGACTTGCACTTCATAAGCAAGACGCACTCGTGTCAAGATAAGTCGTGAGAGATTTTAATGAAGTAGTAAGCCCTCTTCTGGTATTTATGTTTATAAGTGTAAATACATCAATATGTATCAAACTCAGAATATTACTGGGTCATTCATCCTTTTCGATAAAAGGTGACTAAGTCAATTATGCCAAAGACAGAGTTTAGTGACATTATCTAATATAGAGTGCTAGTTAGATATGTACTTTATATTAATAGGCTATGGTACTAAGTTTGTGTCATTTTCAATTATCCACTCATTCTTATAGTATCATTCACAATGATATCGTAATAATTATTCTTATTGATACCATCAATAAGATTGGACAATAGTAACAATCACTTAAAATGACATCATCAGGATTGAAAATAAACTCGATAATTCTTAATGTTAAGATTGGAACAGACTTTCATCTTTTACATTCAGGAGTCTCTTACTATTTTTAAATCTTTTACTATCCTAAAGTCTTTTGCAACTATTTACAAACATGACTTGTACTGTCGGTATCCTATACCCAGGTAGTAGTGTTACCAATAGAAAAATTTTCAAGAGTTATTATATAACTATCTTGACTAACAACAACTTGCTGATTTCTCTTTTAGGCCTGTTAATTTGTGTCAAGGGAACCAAAACATCGAGGATAATTCATCTTCCAATGATCTAGCTTCTTCTAAAGAAGCATTTTGTCTGATTGTGGTTAGCCTTAGACTTCTTGATCAATTCAGGCTCAAGAACTATCCTTAACTTCTGATACTTGCTATCGAAATTAGATCCAATAACGTTGTCACTATCTAATAGTGAACAGAGCGATAATTTTCTAGCCATTTCTGAAAAGAGAATAATTGATTTATCAGTATATAAACTATTTTAAGTCTAGAGACTTGGACTTTAGTCTAAAGGTTCTTCGACTATTTTATACGAATTAGTAGCCACTACCTCCAATTCAAGAAATTACTTTAATTCCTTAGTGGGCAGTAAAATCCACGTAGACTGCCTTCGGGCCTGAGTGTGACTCGGCCAACCCTAGTGCATCCATGGGTAGGTTCCTAACCATATATTTTTTAAAATAATTTTTAGCAATTATATTTTATCCCAGATATCTCTTCAGCAAGCGTGTGGCACCTCCACTGAAAAATTCTGTCAGGTCCAACTATTAACATGACTACATCAAGTGCATCCAGCAAATGAATATCCAGATCCGAGTATAGCTCAGTCAATCTGACCATTGATCTGAAGGATACAACAAGTGGTCATATGATGAATGATAATTTCAATACCTAATAGATATTAGGCGTGTGGTGCCTCCAATGCCTATTTAGAATATTAAACACATTATCATGTACCTTAATGAAAGGCTATGATCTAGTTATCCCCATAACTAGCTCATTTTATAAGTCTAATAATTTAAAAAATTTGGTTAATATATTTTACAAGACATCAGTTGATCTGCAAGTTATAAATTCTCTCACTGACTTCATCAAATCATGTAAAAGACTAGAGACTAGCTGGTCCAACCGATAAGTCGTAAATCCTTCCACTGACTTCACCAAGTCATGAGAAAGACTAAAGACAAATCGGTCTAGAGCACCTAAATCAGTCATACTAATTAACCTTAATGACATGGGTCAACTCGAGTCACCTAGCGATCTAATCAGTCCAATGACTCAGGCTCAATCAATAAGCCTCAATCAAAGTCTATTTAATTTAATCAAAGATATGGACTCGACCTTCTACAACTATTGTATTTGATCTAGAGTATCCTTGATCTAATCTAAATCAACTATTAGTTAGATTTGATCAACTATACTTTTTAGTCCATTAAGTCTTTGATTCTAACCTTAGGTCTAATCAAATTAAAAGGACATGATTTGAGCTAACCCATGCCCCATATTTTATGCAATGTCATTAGATCTTTAATCATAATTCTAGATCTAAAATATATTTCTTAGTTCTTAATTAAGTATAGCATTAACATAGGTTAAGGTTATTAATTGAAACTATTTTAATTTTATAAAATAATTTTACATCATTTTTATGCAAAATTTTCTGTTATGTAAACCAGGTCGGCTCACCCTTGAACTGAGTTGGCTCACTTCAATGAGTCAACTAAGTTTGATACTTGATCGACTAACTAATCATGAACAGTAACTATTACTGTTTGATCTGAGATAATTGGGTCGGATCAATCAGCACTGAGCCGACTAAACCAAGAGATTGGGTCAACTTAGTTCAAAACTGAGTCGGCTCAGTTAGCATGCCAATAGATATCATATAGTTTCAGTTTAAAAATTCTCACATAAACTAAAATAAAATCAATCATAACGAACTTTTAGATCACATCTAAATAGTTTATGATTCTAAATTTTATTTTTTATGATTAAAATAATTTTAATCATATAGATTAGATATTTTACTTTTCATACAACTCAAGCTTTGTATCACATACAACAAATCTTAAAGTTTCAACATTTAAGATTTTGCAGAAAAATAAATTCTTCCTTTTGCTTTCTTCTTCATGGGATTAAATCATATGGCACCCCTATATGCCATAAGAGCACCCTATCGAATAGGAAGAGAAAGCCTTTAAACCCTTTTACTCCTATGACCGAATGAAGTACTTGCTAATTGGAACATCTAATCTACTCACATATCATATATGTAAAAATTTAGATCTAATCTAAATTACATCAGATCTGATTTTTATATTAGATCATATCTAAAATCAGATCATAACACATCTCATGTATTACTAAATCTAGACTTCAACCCTACATGCATATATATTCATGTCATAACAAACCTTCGCTCTGATACCAGTTGAAGGGAAGCATGGCGGTTTTGTGCATATATTTTTAAAATTTTACAATAGAACATACATAGATTAAATAATTTAATTTATAATACATGCATAGATCAAATCTAAAACTACTATACAGGATCTATGACATAAACTAATATACATGTATGTAAATCTGAAATCTAAAATTTAACAAGCATAGATCACATCTATATCAAATTAGATCATATCTAAATTATAAATTGAGTTCAAAACTCCATATCTGAGTGCAGATAGCAGATCACCGTATTTAAAATTCATGATAGTTGGTTCTTCATGATGCTCAACAGTCGAACACATGTCAGGCCTCTATGAGTATCCACACGAAGCCCTTGTGCTGATCGGTCTTTCCAGGAGTGCTAGCTTGCGAAGACACCATGCTGTTAGCTGATCTAAGAAGAACATGAAGAAGATGAAGAATAAGAAGACCCTCTCTTTTTCTTTCTGGATCCATGCATCAAATCTCTACGATAGAGATCAAGAGAAGAACCCTTTCTTCTCAATTCTCCCATGCACAAGAGAGAACTTTTCTCTCTTCCTTTCATGCCTTTAAGAAGAACTTTTCTTCTCTAATTTTTCATGATAAAAATTAGATCTAATCTGATTTTTCATATAAAAAATAATATAAAAATCTAAGTGCTAGAAGAATCCAAAAGCGAGATTTAAGAGAAGAACCATTTTTCTCTTTTCTTCTCCCTTTTTCTTCTTGATTTAGAGTCCTAGGAAGCCCCAAACACCCAACCAAATTTTTTTAGTATTTTTTTTCTAAATTTTTATATTAAAAATTAGATTCAATCCAAATTTTATACTAGATAAAAATAAAAAAAATTAGAGAGAAGAACTCCTTCTTCTCCAAGGCTGTGTACTAGAAAGAAGACTTTTCTTCTTCCTTCTCTTCCTCTCGTTGGGAAGAACCTTTCTTCTTCAATTTTCTACTGTAAAATCAGCAATAGAAATCTCTCTTTTATGCCTAAGAATCAGCAAGCATAAGCCCATAAAAACTCCCTTTAAAGAGGCCTTGGCATGGAGGTTTTCGGGGCATCCAACTCTTGGACGCCCCCCTCCTTTTTTTTCTTTTGGGCGATCACAAGAGAGGGGAAGGGCGCCATATTTTCCACGGAAGAGAGGAGAGGGCGTGGCTTATCTTTTGGGGCATGGGATCTCATGGTGAAAAAGAGTGGGGCATGGAGAATCTTAAGCACATGGGTGGTTTGTTAGTTGGTTAAGTCCTATTCCAAATAGGACTCATGATTCTTAATCAAACTCTAACTAATTATAGGACCAATCCTATCCAATTTAGAAATTAGTTATAATAAACTAACGAATTAGATCCTAGCCTAATTAGAAAATCAATTAGGCATTAATCTAATTAAAAAATTAGTTAGATTCAAAACCTTATCAATCCAAGGATTGATTCTTGGATATAAGATCATATCATAATCAATAGGGCTTGATCCAATCAAGCCTATTATCCAATAGGATTTGATCCAATCAAATCTAAATCAAATCAAATTAAATCCTGTTCGACTCAAAATTTGATTTGCATCTCTAAGATCAATTGGAACAAGCTCTGTTATTCATTAGGGATGCATCCAATCAATTCAAAGTAAACCTAATTGAATCCAATTCAATTAGATTTGATCCAATCTTCATTGCTTAATCAAATTAAACCAATTAACAATCAAATTATTAATTAATTATTTTTTTAATTTATCAATTATTAGTAAATAATTTATTACAATCTTTGCATAGGATTAATCATCAATCACATTGATAATTAAACCCTTCCATGATTTATAATCATCAATTAGCCATTTGATCAAACAGATACTTCTATATGTGTGACCCCATAGATTTGAACTTAAGCCAGTAGCACAAGAATAATTTTTGTACCAATCGATGTAACCATCTACTAATAAGATCCGACGTTCGGATAGGCCGAATGTATGCCCAGCAACACTCTAGAACCTATATAGATATAGTTACCGTATAATTCATCTTTTTGACTCTCGATGCTTAAGGATAACTTAGGGTTAAACTATCAATCTTGGATGAGTGATCCATATTGTGTCTCAATCTCAAAAATTCTGTGACTCCTCACTAAGACTATTTTGATCAAAATTTTACTGAATTGAAATACAGTGATGCATCATCTCCAATTTTACTTGAAGCTGTCAATCCCATCTTGACTCGCACTCAAATTCTACAAGTGCTTGACTATATCCAAAAATCTTTCATCACTGAAAATTTGAATAGTCTAGCATCAAAACATAGTGAGTTGCTTGCAAGTCATCGAGGCAGTCTCAGGTCAAAGGGATACTTATACCCATATCCCATCAGATCAATCCTTGACAGCATAGTGCTCCGAAGTTGGTCATGCTCAGTGAAATGTACTCTTATATTTCATCCATATGCTATACCCATGTCACCATATATCTTGGTTAAAAGGATAACCAACTAATATGACACACAACGATCTACACTCGATATAGTTATCGTCCTTGTAATAATTGTATCATTTGATCACTAGTAGGATTTAAGAACCACATGATAAATCTTTCTTTATCATTTTGGAAGTAGCTTTAAGGACTTCATCATAACATATGAGTTCTATTTAAGAAGATGTATTTCTTATGATGATCCGTCAGATAATATTTATCATTTTTATAATTCATATACATGTATGGAGTACAATCATCTACAATCTAGATGATTGACTTTAGGACACATTTTCCAATAGAGAAGTGGCTAGAAGCCATGAAATCCAAAATAGAGTCTATGAAGGTCAATGATGTGTGGGCATTAGTTGATCCACTTGAAAGGATAAAACTCATAGGGTGTAAGTGGATCTTCAAGAGGAAGAGAGATGCAGGTGAAAAGGTGGAGACCTATAAAATCCATTTGGTTGTCAAGGGGTATAGTCAATATTATGGTAGTGATTATGATGAGACGTTCTCCCCTGTGGCAATGCTAAAATTCATTCGGATCATACTTGCGATAGCTACATATTTAGATTATAAAATCTGACAAATGGATGTAAAAACAGCTTTTCTCAATGATGAGTTGGAAGAAGAGATGTATATGATACAACCTGAAGATTTCACATCCACAGACGAGTCTAAGATATGCAAGCTTTAGAGATCCATTTATGGATTGAAGCAAGCAAGTAGGAGTTGAAGCATGTATTTTAATAAAGTGATCAGAACGTATAGCTTCGATAGGAATGGAGAAGAATCCTGTATATACAAATGGATTAACAATTCTATGATTGTATTTCTTGTTCTGTATGTAGATGGCATTCTCTTAATCAAAAATGACACTCCTGCATTACAAGGAATAAAGATTTGACTGTCATCGTAGTTCTCCATGAAGGACATAGGAGAAGCATCCTTCATCATTGGGATGAAGATCTATAGAGATAGATCAAAGAGAATGCTTGAATTATCCTAGTCCACGTATATCGACATCTTACTGAAATAGTTTAGCATAAAAAATTTCAAGAAGGGCTATCTTCCGATAGGCTATGGAATTACTCTCCCAAAGAGGGATTGTCCAACAACTTCTCAAGAAAGAGAGTGTATAAGTAGGATTCCATATGCTTCGACAGTGGGTTTCATAATATATACTATGACATGTATAGGACCAGATGTGGCATACTCACTAGGAGTAGTGAGCAAATACTAGTCTGATTCAGGGGAGAACCATTGGAAGGTTGTAAAAGTTATCCTTAAGTATTTGAGAAATACTAAGGACCAGTGGCTTGTTTATGGAGAAATCGACTTAAAACTTCTGAGATTTACAGACTTCAATTTTCAGTCGGATCATGACAATAACAAAAATATGTCGGGTTACATCTATACCCTGAATAGTGGAGCAATCTACTGAAAAAATTTCAAGCAGCATACCATGATCGATTCTACTTACGAGGTAGAATACATCATGGCATCTGATGCTGTGAAAGAAGCTGTGTGGTTACAGAAGTTCATTGGTGAGCTCAGAGTGGCACCCTTCCTCAATGGCTCTGTTTTGTTGTACCGCGACAGCACAGGCACCATTGCTCAAGCGAAGGAACCGAAGTCACATCAGCATACCAAACACATTCTGTGCTGCTACCACTTGATCTGAGTGATCGTGGATCGAGGTGATATCCAGCTTCAAAAGATCAACAGAAAGAAGAACCTCACCGATCCATTTACTAAAGCCCTTAGTATCAAGGAGTTCGAAGACCATAAATAGAAGATAGGTATACGATACTGTACTGATTGGCTTTAGACCATGTGAAAGTTGTTGGAAATTGTATCCTAAAGTCAATCATCAGCCTGTTGATAGTTGTGCTAAAAAGTATAAATATATATGAATTAATAAATTAATAAAATTATTATTTAGCTTTTTCATCATAAAGTAGTATATATCTTCTTAATAAACTCCAATTGTTATGATGAAGTCCTTAAAACTATCTTAATCGATATAGGAGGATATATCGTTTAGTCCTTAAATTTAGTTCATGATCAAATGATATGCTAATACAAGGATGATAGTGTTTATCGAGTGTAGGTCGTTGAATATCATATGCATTGGTTGTCCTCATAATCAAATGGTGTGGAGACGCTGGTATAGCACACAAGTGAGATATATGAGTATATCTCATTAAATATGACCAACTGCTGAGCACTTTACTGTCAAAAGTAGCTCGCGAAAGATATGGGTATAAGTGTCCCTTCAATCTGAAATCACCATGGTAACTTGCAAACAACTCACTGTGCTTTGATGCTAGACTACCTGAATTTTTAATTCAGTGATAGAAGATTTTTGGGTACAGTCAAATACTTGTAAAGTCGGTATGTGAGTCAAGATGGAATTGACCCCTCCGAATAAGTAGGAGTTAATGCATCAGTGTATTTCAATTTAGTAAAATCTTGACCAGGATAATCCATATCATAGATTTGAAAGGTTGAAAAATAATATGGTTGACAAATCTAGATTTAAGAGTTAAACTCCAGGTCACCTTGAGTATTAGGGTTAAAGAGATGAATTATACGGTAACCATATGCCAATAGGTTCATGAATGATGCTTTGCAATCTTTCAATCTATCCGAACGTCGGGTACTATTGCTAGATAGTCACCTTGATTTGTATAAGAAGTTCTTTCCTATACTACCGACTTAGGTTCGAATCTATAAGATCACACTCAAAAGAAATTTTTGACTGATCATGTGGCTGATCAATAATTGAGAATTATTCTAGGTTTAATCGTCAATTCGATTGATGATTAACCTTGTACAAAAATTGTAATAAATTAATTCACTAATTGTTGGTGAATTAAAGAAGGATTGATTAGCAATTAGATTGCTAATTAACTCAATTTGATTGAGCATTAAAGTTTAGATTAAATCTAATTGAATTGGATTCAATTTGGTTTGACCCAATTAGATTATGAGATGACCAAATCGCTAAAGGTGTTCGATTTCTGATTCGAGATCGATTAATTTCTAATTTGATTAGAATTTAATCAAGATTATTTGTTATCTAATTAGATTAGATAATCTAATTAGGTCTAACCTAATTTGGTTGGGTCAAAAACTTAATTAGATAAGAACACAAGTTCAAATTCAAATGGAATCAAACACCCCTTGCGCCACCTCTACCTATGCCCATCCTTTCTTCACAGGTGAGAATGGTTTTCACATAGAATTTTTTTTGTGCCCAGAAGGTGTGTGATGCCTTCTTCTGATCCTCTTTGGATCAAGATTTGGTTGGTTCAAGTTTGACTTTGAATTGGTTTGAAATAAAGCTTAAATCAAGAGTCCAAGTTTTGTGGGACAATTCATTGCCGCCAACCAGCCTTATTTCTCATGCACAAATAAATTTTTGCATGATATTTTTTGTGATAATCTAAGTTGTGTTGCCTTCCTTTCTAAGTCCCTTATGTTTGGATTAAATCTGATTTAAAAAGGAGTTCAAATTTGATTTGAATCCATGATAAGATCAAAAGCTATTTAAAGCTGAACCATATTTATCCAAACTCTATATGGGACGCCACCTTTAAGAAGGACTGCTTTTTGTGTGCCAAACCACTTTAAATTTGATGTGAGAAATCTTTAGAGAGGGCGTGAGAAATCTGAGAAAGAGGGGTGGGCATCCGTGTATGAAAAAAAGAGGAATAAGATCCTCTTTGGGGTGTGAGATCTAGGTTGGAGGTTCTAGAGTTTTCTAGTTTCAGTTTTGTGAAAGAGAAAAATAAAAAAGATTTTGTTTTTCTTCTTCCATGCCATCTCTTCCTTGAAAAGCTTCTTCTTCTGATATGGAGGTATCCATTTGATCTGAAGAAAAGAGTCTCCATCAGCCATCCATATCCTACATCGCGAGCTAGCACTCTCGGGAAGGACGATCTATTCGACGCTTCGAGTGGATCACCTGTAGAGGCCAGACACACTGTGTGGCTGCTCGGTATCAGGAAGGACCTTCTACCATATGCATCAGTAGTAGTGATCATCGACCTACGATCTAATAAAGGGTTTTGAACTCATCAGATTAAATCTAAGCGTTAGATCTGATTCAGGGCATCGATACGATCGATGCAGTGTTTTCTTTTAGATCAAATTTTTTTGTGCAATATTTTTGTGACATAGATCCTTAGGAAGATAGTTTAGATCTGATCTAAAGCATGTGTAGGAGATTAAATAGTTTAATCTACTGCTTTCGCTATATAAAAATTTTAAAAATATATGCTTTGAACTATCTATTTTTCAACAATACCTACATCCCAGTGGATCAGCCTGGTCATGCTGTACACTACCAAATAGATCCTCAAAACTAGCATCATTCATATCTAATCGGACATGTCTTGCTACATCACCTCCGGCTACCGGCTGGTGGGCTCCTATCCTAGGAAGCATTTGATCTGACCATCCGACCTATAAATGCTCCCAAATCCAAAGCTGAAGTAACACCAATAATCCTGCTATCTCACATACATCTGGTCTGATGGCCCTGTAGAACTTGAGATATAAAAAGATTAAAATAATGTAGCCCCAACTCTACTATCCACATATGATGAGATCACGTAGCAGGGGTAAGTACAATAACTGCACGTGAAAACCATACTTATCGGTGAATAGATGCACAAGTCGACTCTATGAGTATGATTTGGAGTATGGTCGGTAGGAAGCCCTTCGGTAAGGTGGCTGTTTCATGAATGTCCTAATAAGCTTAAGTACAATATAGTTGCTCTTCCATAAGATGACTCTATGAGACGTCCTTCGATAAGGTGGCTCTTTTTTTCTGGCTCACCTTTCTACATGGCATGAAAGGTGGTGAGTTGATATTTAAAGTCATTCTATTATAGGACGACTTTTTTTCTAAACAGTATTTTAGTAAATATTTTTTAAAAAATATTATTTTGATAATTTTTTTAAAAATAACTAAATTTCGGTAAAAAATCTCCGTTATGATGATGTTGTTGGGTGGCTTCCACTCTGACTCCCCGCCACTTCTCCAGTTTCTGTAATGCCCTATGCCTGGATCGATTCCTCTCGTTCACTCCCTATGAGTTCCTCCCAAATCCCCCCTTTTCTCTCGTCATTATTCTTCCGTTTCTGTGGATCCTTGATTCGATCCGTGTTTTCTTCGCTTGTTTAGGCAGATTTGAGCTGGGAAATGGATTTCTAGGCAGGTGGATTGGTAGAATTTTGGTTCTTTTACGGTTCTTTTCTTGTTTGTTATTTTATTGTGATGATTTGGAGGCTGTGGGGTTGATAAATTAGTTTTGGGTGTTGGTGCTGGGTTTCTCTTAGTTTGGTGGGGTCACGGGGTCGAACCCTTGTCAAGGGTTTCTTTTGAGGGTTGGGCTTTGAGCTTTTTGTCGTCATGAATGGGTTTTTGGTGTAAGTGGTTTGTAGTTACCTTTGTAAGTGGTTTAATTGAACGATGAGCCGAGTGTTGATGCATGGATTTGGACTCCGGTGGCTGCTTTTTTTTTTTTTTCCTGATTTGTAAGAATTTGCGGAAGAATGACATTAAGCCAGTCCTGGGTGATGACATTGAGCCAGTCCTGGGTGATTGCAAATGAGGTTTTATGGAGTGAGTAAAGAAATCATTTAATTCTTTCAAGGCATTCCTGTGGGAGTGATCTTTGATTAGTTATCTTGCATGGTAGGTTCATCACTCTGTTATGTACTAGAGAGACTGGCTAATGTATAAGGGATAACTAGATGGTTGCTTTATGCATATTTGGTTGTTAGGTCATGCTATTAGGATTCAAGATGGAGTTTTAGATGCCAAGAGATTCAAGGCCATCGCTTGAAACAAAGTGACTTTTAGCGGATTTTCTAGTGTTAAATTATGATTGAATTTTCTACTTAACTCTTACCCATGGTAATATATTATCTATATGGAAATTTGTTCCATTAGGGAAGATTTTATGGATTTTTGAATTGTATTTGGTTGCTTCGTTTAGATCATACAAGCCAAATATGGCAGTCCTCATGTGATAACCTCTTCTTTCAACAAATTCATCCAATCAGTTGATCCTGAAGCCAAAATCTAAAACCAACCTATCTGAAATTCATCAAACATTAGGTCTCTTGTCTGATATGACCTGTAAACTCTCAGCTATGAGCTACTAGAACTTATGAAGATTATTTCTCCATATAGTTCATGTTTACCCTAGACAAATATGAAATTCAAGCTAAACTAAAGAAAATTCTAATGTGTGTAGGATTTTTGCTTCACTAGTTGCTTTTGCCTGATGAGGCTTGTCCTCAAGCTTTTTCTATGATTTGGAGCAGAATATCTAAGTTCTAGTTCTTAGATTCGAAAAGCTAAAAGTTACATGAATGGAATAGCAGAAAAAAAAAAAGTTTCTCATCATAGTTAAATGATATTATGAGTATCAGGCTGCTTCACTTTTTACTGTTTCACTTTATGGTACTGGTAAGTCTAAGATTGGATATGGCATTAATGCTTGCATCCTTATCAGTACCAACAAAAACTTGAACTTCCATGATTATTGATTTGATAACCATTAGTATAATGCTTGACTTTCAGTTGCCTCTTCTGAGCAAATAAATCAACCATGCCCACCCTTAGGGATGAGAAGGTGTAGTGAAGGAGTTAGTGATCTACACTCAAAATCTTGATTATGCTATCTTATGTAAAGTTCAACCTTGATAAATGATCTCCTTCACTGAACTTGTGTTCTTGAGGGTGCTCCACTGCTCTGTGATAGGCAGTAGATAGCAGGGGCCAAGAGAAGGTGAAAAACCTTGTAATCTTTATTATCCCAGAAAAATAAAGACAGATAGAACTCTTTTACAAGAACGAACTCAAGTTTCAGTGTGGGTGACAAAAAGGAGTCGTGAACTCTTGTCAATCATTTTCGCTTTTTCTGTCATGTCCGCAAAAGCTTCAGCCTTTTTGCTTCTTCCTTGGCTTGCTTGAATTTACCAAAAATTCTAAACCGCTAATGACATTTTTCCATCATAACTCTACTTGGCAAAGATGATTTGTACAAACTTGACACAGAACATTGGGTGATTTATATCATAGTGGTAAATGGAGATGGTATGAAAACAGAGGGAAAAAAAAAAAAGAGAGGAGGAAAAAGAAAAGAAATGGGTTGTGAAATCCACACTCGGAACAAAATGATTCACTTCAAAGTAAGCATCAAGGATATGCTGCAAGGTTGTTAGCCTGCCACAATGGTGCCAATCTTCTGTTGTCTTTTTACATGCTGTATGTTTGTTGACAGTCTCTATTTGAAAGTAGGAATGACAGCATTTTAGAGCTTTGACTTGTGTCTAACAATCTCATTTGAGAGAAATAAACATAGCTGAGATTTGCCATACCCGTCGGTACTGTACTATATCGATATTGAACCAGTATGTAATCTCGTATCCATATTGACACTTGATTCGTCCCTCTGTCTGGTTCATACCATATCACATATCGATACTGTAATAAATGGTATCGATATGGAGTTTGATACTGAGATAACGAATTTTGAAAATAGCACTTTAGGATTTCTTTTGTTTAAATTATTCATCATCATACATCTTGTTCTCTCATTCTTCATACTTGATGAGCTATAATGACTGATAGCATTGAATGAATTTTGCAACCATCTACTACCATTACATACCGACAAATGCATTGAGATGCAGGGGGTGTTTGGTTGATGAGCAACACTGTCAAATTCCAAAGATGACCACTATCACTCAGAACAGCCTAAGGTTTAGGCAAAGATTGGTGGTGAGAAAGGCTGATAGGCAGGATGATAAAGATATCAAATGGGTAGATTAGTTGTCCATAGAAAAAAATTGGCAACAAAACTGTGTTGTTGATTTACTTTGATCTCTCTTTTTTCTTATATTATGGGTGCTTTTGTCATCCATGGGGTAACTCTAGATAAAGCAACTCAAATAGACTGTATTTAATTTGAGTGATCCTGTATTTAATTAATTTCTGTGTTAACATGCTATCTAAGACTGTATACTTTTAATTTCAACTTTTTAGCTTGAATAAAAAAAATATTATATAATTCATAACTTATGTGTCAACTTTATTGTATGTTTTGAGAAAACTGATGGGGCACTATCAATCATTTAGAAAAAATGATGTGACAATTAAGGACATTGAGGTAGAACCTTATCTAAAGGGTAGTGGTTGTATCTCCCGCATGAAAGAATGATTGATTTTTTTTGTGACATCAATTGTTGCATCACATCTTGCATAGATCGCAAAGCAGTCAAATCACTTTCATCCATCCATCCATGCAAATCTCAAAGTAGTTGTTGCTGCTTGACTTCGATAGCGCCTTTGTTGAGAGCTCAATCGGATGCCCCGATAGGTGGTAGCCACTCTTCGAGGTGATCGAACCTGCAAGAAAAGCCCATGTACTGGAGCGTGTTCGATGAGGACCCTCTAATACCTAAGTTAATGGGAGCCAAAGGAATGGATGACTTGTGCATCGAACGGCTCCTTGCCGAACATAATCTGACATATGACTTATGCATCGAAGAGCATGTCTTCGTAAGCGTATCCTCATAAGCTTAAGTACAATATAGTCGCTCTTTCATAAGGTGACTCTATGAGTCATCCTTTGGTAAGATGGCTCTTTTTTGCTGACTCACCTTTTCACATGGCGTGGAAGATGGTGAATTGGCATCTAAGTCACCCTATCATAGGATGATTTTTTTCTGAATAGTATTTTAGTAAATATTTTTCAAGAAATATTATTTTGATAATTTTTTTTAAAAATAACTATATTTCGATAAAAAAATCTTGATTTTTTTGACGACTCAAAACAAATGGAAGATTTTTCAACTTGATACTAAATCAGACTTTCTTAATGGCTACTTGAATGAAGAAGTGTACATCGAGCAACCCAAAGGTTATGTCAGAAGTGGACAAGAAGATAAGTGTTGAAATTAAGAAAGGCGCTTTACAGTTTGAAGCAAGCACCTAGAACTTGGAACTCAAGAATTGATGCATATTTCAAGGCTAATGACTTTGTTTAATGCCCCTATGAATAAGCTATCTATGTCAAAGAGAAAGATGAAAATATATTACTTGTCTTATTATATGTTGATGATCTTATCTTCATCGATAATTCTACACAATTGATCAAATAATTCAAGCAAGCAATGATGAAGGAGTTCAAAATGACTGACATGGGACTTTTGTCCTATTTTCTTGGTTTAGAGGTGAATCAATTAGAAAATAGGATTTTTCTTTTTCAAGAGCACTATGCAAAGAAAGTGGTTAAAAGATTCAAGGTGGAAGATTGCAATCCTATTAGCACACCGATGGATTATGGTGTAAAATTATTCAAGAATAATGAAGACAAAGTGATTGATCCTACACTCTACAAAAGCTTGATAAGGTGCTTGAGATACCTGACATTACAATACCAGATATACTATATGGCACTGGTTTGGTGAGTCGATTCATAGAGGAACCAAAATCATATCATTGGAAGGTGGCTAAGAGAATTTTACGTTACATTCAAAGTACTCTAAGCCTTGGCTTATTCTATTCTCATTCTAACAATTTTCAACTTGAAGGCTACTCCGATAGTGATTGAGGTGGAGATTTGGATGATTGAAAAAGTACTTTCAAATTTATATTTTTCATGGGTGATATGGCATTCTCATAGATATTAAAGAAGAAATCGATTGTTACTCTCTCAACTTGTGAAGCCAAATATATTGCGGCATCTTCATGTGTTAATCATGTAATATGGCTAAGAAGCTTGCTAAGGGAGATTAATTTTGATCAAAATAAAGCTATATAAATTTATATTGATAGCAAGCCGGCAATTGCTTTAGGAAAGAATCGGGTCTATTATCAAAGAAGCAAACATATAGATGTTCGCTTTCATTCAATTCGGAAGTATGTAAAGAACAAAGATGTGGAGCTTATTTATGTGAAGACTCATGATTAAGTTGCGGATATTTTCACTAAACCACTTGGAGTTGATCTATTCAACAAATTTAAAGGTCTACTTGGGATGGAAGATGGAAGACAACTAAGTTTAAGGAGGGGTGTTAGAAAATTAATGTAAACTTAATTGAAATGCTTTGGGTTTAGAGTTTTGTAGAAATCAAAGTGTTAATGTGTATGTTTTCTAGGAGTCAAAATAGTTGAGAAGTATAATAATCATCTTCATTATGAGTTGTGATTAATGAAAATAGTTGAGAACTGTAATAGTCATTTTGAATTCTATAAATAGATGTATGGGAATGAAAGTAATGAAGTAAGATTGAAGAAAATCTAAGTTTTAGAGTATTATAGAAACTTGTTCTTCCAAATTATCTGTACCCTTTTGAGTGTCCATCATATTTTCATTAGTTTAGTTGCCAATAATTTCTAGGGTTGAACATCAATGAAAGGCCACTTAAGAGGCCTTTTTGGATCTTGGAAGCCTCTCTATATCTGATTCCTCCATAAGGAGAAGTACACATATCTTCACTCCCCTTTTCAATTACACAATCAATCATTTTTTTCATTCATGGTTGCAATCATTGCATACTAAAGATGATATCTTTCAGAAGTTAATTCCTTTTAAAGCAATTTGCAGTAGTTTATAGACCAGTTACATAATGATGAATGGTTTAGCCACTAAAGTAAAACATGACAAAATTGCATCTTGTTCTTCACATCAAAAGCACCAACTTCCATATTTCTTAGAGAATGGTCACAAAAGTCATCATTAAGGAATGAAATGACAAGAACAAAAAAAGAAGAAAAAAAAAAGAAAGAAGAGTCCGAGCTAGGAAGCTTAGACCCAAAGAAACAGCAAAATCAGAGCACGGGAGCTCACCAATAAATAAAAATGCCCTAGGGCAATCTCTAACCCAGCTCACAAACAATATATTCAAAATAGAAATATCAAAACATGGCCTTATCCAAGAACCTGGGATATATGCAAAGCCACAAAATATTCAAAACACATGCCACCAATACATTCCGGATCAGTCATCATGCCTCTTCATAGATCACACATGCAAACTGAGAAGAGAAAAGGGGCTCAATGGCTTTCAGTTGTTGTAGAGCTTATGGCTATGAAAGATTGCAGAAATAGTGCAATTCTTCCCATCAGGTGCTACCCCAGCATGTACTGCTCGATACTTATTATGACACAGTCAAGTAGCACCCAAGGTCATGCTGCTATCAACTAACTTCCACTGATTGCCAAAGCATAATAAATATATGCAACATTATAATTTGATGCTCTATACTTTTACAAATGGTTTCACTGAATGTTGTATTATGATTAAGCTTCACTATAGATGTAACAGAAATCTTTTAAACTAATAAATAGATGGATTTGATGTTGGAATATTTAGATATGGATTTTGGACTTGTTATGAAAAGGTTCGCCATCTTGGGGCTTGGAAATTTTTTGCTTATGAGTGCATACTAAGATTTTAGGCGCAATGCGGCTTTATGATTTATAGTGATTTGCATATATGAGGGTGTGTGAAGGTATATAGAGATGCATGTTTTTGTTTAATAATATTATGTTCTTCTTAATAGATTAAAGGTATTACTATAATTTTTCCATTTGAGGTTAGACCTGATTTCACTGAGCCTTCTATTGTTTGAAAAGTAGCATTTAACCCACCTACGATCAGATCCACCAGACATAGTCTTGCTCCGTTGTCTAGCTACATAGTAAATGGAGTCAAGGATTTTTCTGGAGCCCTGCTACATAGGAGGAAGAGAGAGGAGAGTGTCACGGTCGATGAGGCAGTAGAAGGAATGGGTGGAGATCTAGGAGGGAAAGAAGAGGGATCTGCTGCCGCCTAGCACGAGTAGCCCCATGATGCCAATGAAAAGACCCTCGTTGTTGTGGCCACACCCAAAGGCAATACCGGTGATGGGGGCAGTCACTGAGGGTCACCATCTCTATCACAAAATCTCCGATAGTATAGGACCCATCATCGTAGGAAACCTAGTAGAGGCACGATGAGCCTTCGATGTCGTTGCTAGAGTTGTGGTGGATGGAGATGCCTAGGGTGTGGTAACGGGGCGAGTCACAGGGGAGAGGGAGTAGGAGGAGGCAGAGGGGTTAAAGATGGGGTTGGATTGCTCGTAGTAATCTGCATAGGGCTGGCACTGGACCTAGGTGATGTCGCTTTTAGTATCCAACACCATGTACAAGGGCTTCGGAGGGCTCCCTATCTCTTCTTTAGAGAAGTACTGTTAGGATTTGATACCTCAAGATTCGGTCCATATTGAGCCCATAACAAAGTCCGTAATTAAAAATGGAGTCCAACGAGATCAAGATCACCTCAAACGGAGTCCGGATGGTCAAGATACGTACGAGAGAAGTCGGCACAGAACCCAAAGCGGTGGAGGACCGCCGGCGGCAGAGCGTCGGCGGTGCGGCCACGTGCAGCCCAGGCATGGCAATGTGTGGCTGGGCATTGTAGGGTGCGGCCCAGCATGCGGCACCTGGCCCAGGCGCGGGCACGTGGGGTGCGGCCCGGACGCGGGCGCACGGGCCGGCCCAGGCCCAAGCATGCGGGGCACGGCCCAGGCGCATGGTGCAGGCGCGGCCCAGGCGCACGGTGTAGGCGTGGCCCAGGCCCACACGCGGGCCGGCCCAAGCCCAGGCGCCTGCTGGGAGCCTGTTTGCCTGATCCATCATGGACTGGGCGGTGCATGGAGGGGTCTGTAAACCGCGTGGGCATTTTCCATGCATTTCTTGTGGTCCATGGCACTATTCTGTAGACCGGAGCATGATCGGAGGGCATGGGTTGATCCAAATGTTAATCCGATGGTTCAAGACTTGATTTTGTCCTTGATTAAGACTCCTAACCCTAATCTAATCAGGTTTAAGGCCTATAAAAGGCCTGATCGTATGAAATAGAGGTGTGGGGCAGCTTGATTTTTTGTTTGCAATGCGCACGAGCTTTAGCAAAGAAGAGCCCAAACCTGTGGAGAAAGAGAGAGACGCATGGTGCTGAGAAGAAAGAGCAAGGAGGCTTTTGAATAGCGAACAACGGTCACTTCAGGGATTCAGGGGGTCTTCTTAGAGAGAGAGCTTTTGTGAGGGAGAACTTCCTGTGAGGGAGAAATTGGATGTATGAGGGTTGAGAGTGAGATCTCTTCTTATAATATTTTTTTTCTAATAGTGAAGTTTGCATGTCTCGTGGAGGCGAGCCCTTTTTGGCTGATCCACGTATTTGATTTATTTTGTTTTATTTCTTCTTTCTTCCTGCTGTATCACGCAGTATCAAAAAGATCTTGGGAGGTGATATCCTAACCATACATCCATCCAACAAGTAGTATCAGAGCGAGATGGTACAAAGATGTAGATTGCAGCGATGGTGAGCAAGACTGAAGATGGAGAAGATAGGATCAATCAAGATGAAGATCAATAAGTTTGATGGAAAGAGTAATTTCTCCTTATGGCAAGTAAGGGTGAAGGATGTGCTCATCCAACAAGGATTGATTAATGCTCTCTTATGCGAAGAGAAGCTACCCACCATAGAGGTACGAGATTGGAAACAGCTACAGATGCAAGCGGTGAGTACCATCTGTACGTATCTAGCGGATGAGGTGGTGATCTATATGCATAGTGAGATTTTTTCAATGGTGCTATGGTCGAAACTTGAAAAATTATACATGGTGAAGTCTCTCACCAACACTCTCTTCCTCTGAAGATAGTTTTACCAGCTGTGGATGGCTGAGGGACAGAGCGTGCAGGAGCATCTCAGCTACTTTCAGAAGATTCTCACCGATCTCCTCAGTGTTGGCGAGAATGTTGAGGAGAATATCAGGATGCTGATTTTGCTAGCATCGCTTCTCCCTTCGTACAAGTCCTTGGTGACTGCTCTTCTAGTGAGGAAGAGCACCATCAAGATGGACGAGGTCACCGTGGCAATACTCTAGAATGAGATTTTCAGGAGGGAGAACCTAGCTTCGAGCTCAGGTGGCGGCAGCTCAGCTTTGGTGGTTTTTGAAAGAGCAGGAGGTGGCAAATGGAGTGACAGGAGATCGTGATGAGGGCAGTCCAAGTCCAGGAGAGACTTAAGCAAGATCAGATGTTATCAATGTGATGAGTTAGGGCATCTAGCCAAAGATTGCCTTCAACTCAAAATTCGGACGATGGCTGCTGTGGCGACGGTCAGTAGCGATTCAAAGGGAGATGTCCTTGAGATATCTGATGAGGTATCTACTTCTTTCCAGCAGTGAATATTAGATTCTACATGCACCCATCATGTATGTTGCAGAGAGAAGCAGTTTAACTCCGTGAAGAACAGTGAGGGTACTGTTTATCTATCGGAAGGATCGAGCTGTGCAATCAGAGGCATCGGGACGATCAGCTAGAGGACACATGATAGTGCAGTGAAGAGATTGGGGGAGGTCCAATACATATTCGATTTCAAATAGAATCTTATCTCACTGAGTAGACTGGATTCGAGAGGCTACAGGACGGTAGCTGGTGGAGGAATTCTGAAGGTGCTACACGGCGATATGATTGCTCTGGAGAGAAAAAAGAAGAGGATAGGACATTATTACCTGACAGAGAGCCTAGTGCGAGGTGGAGCTTCAAGAGCCAGGTGGAGTCCAGAGCGAGATGGAGCTCTAGATGGAGGTGGATCGGATATGAGACAGGAGACTCGGGAGGAAAAAAAGCAACGTCGCAAGGTGAGATTCCTATTGCTGCAGGATAATACCCTGAGCAGGTCTCGGGTCAGGAGGAGCACAGCATACAATGGAGATGGGATCGAGTGGCCTGGCTCAACTCTCATGTTTATCCATCTATGATCAGCAAGCGATTGCCTCAGGGCATAGCGGCAAGGAGATCCAGAAGCTCTCAAAGTTAGAAAGAGATCGAATATTGAATCGAGATAGAAATTGTTAGAATTTGATGCCTTAAGATTCAATGCACATTGAGTCTACAACGAGGTCCGGGATGAAAAATAGAGTCCAATGAGATCAAGATCACCTCAAATAAAATTTGGATGGCCAAGATACAAGTGAGAGAAGTCGGCATGAAATCCAGAATGACAGAGGACCGCCGGTGGCGGGCCAGTGGAGAGGCTGCGGCACGGCTCAAGCATGGCAGCGCATGGCTGGGCACCGTAGGGCGCGGCCCAGCACCCAACCCAGGCCCAGGTGCACGGCGTGGGCATGGCCCAAGCCCACACATGGGCCGACCCAAGCCCAGGCGTCCGTTGGGAGCCCATTTGCTGGATCCACCATGGATCGGACAGTGTATGGAGGGGTCTGTGGACCGCGTGGGCATTTTTCATATGTTTCTCACGGTCTACGATACTATTCTATGGATCGGAGCACAATCGGAGGGCGTAGGTTGATCCGACGGTTCAGGACTTGATTTTGGCCTTGCTTAGGACACCTAATCCTAATCTAATCAGGTTTAAGACCTATAAAAGGCCTAATCGTGTGAAACAGAGGTGTGGGGCAGCTCGATTTTTTATGTGTGGCATGCATGGGCTTCAGCAGAGAAGAGCCCAAACCCAAGGAGAAAGAGAGAGATGCGTGGCACTGAGGAGAAGGAGTAAGGAGGCTTCTAGATAGCGAACAGCGATCACTTCAGGGGTTCAGAGGGTCTTCTTAGAGAGAGAGCTTTTGTGAGAGAGAACTTTCTGTGAGTGAAAAATTGGATGTACGAGGGTTGAGGATGAGATCTCCTCTTATAATATTTCTTTTTCTCATCATAAATTTTGCATGCTCCATGGAGGTGAGCCCTTCTTGGCGGATCCATGCATTTGATTATTTTTTATTTTATTTCTTCTTTCTTTCTGCTACATCATGTGGTATCGAAAAGATCTTGAGAGGTGGTGTCTTGACCATACATCCATCCAACAAGTACTTGCCACTACCCTGACTGGTCCTGGAGATGATCGATCCCCGCATGCCCTCCATCGATGCTACAAACTCCTCTGCCACAAGCTTTACATCTGAGCATTTGACACCATGGATAGCGAGGGTGATTTTCTTTGATAAACAAGCCTAATTTTTATATCCTTGAATCCATTTTATCGTGCAGGTAGATAACAAAGCAAGATTGTGTCTAATGGACCTGATCACAAATGGGTTAAGTACTACTTTTCAAATCACAGGAGGCTTTGTTGACTCTATGATTGATTTTGATAATTATCAAATTTTGAATAATTATGAGACTAATCATGTATTTCAAGAGTAGATATAGAATTTTTAAAGTGTTCACAATGAAGAAATTATTCTTAAAAGTAATTCTTTTAAGATACCAAGTCAAAATATTTAAAAGAATAAGTTCTCATAAATTTGGATGGTTTGTCATGAAGAAAATGAAATTAGAAGAAGCAAATATCATTGGAAAGTATTAGGGCCAAGAAATTCAAATTTAAGAGGTAATAATATGAAAAGAATGAAGTTGGAAGGTCTTGAGTCGACTCTGACATAAATTTAGCTTTTGGCACAAGCCTTGAGCCGACTCAACCGGAGCTTGAGCCGATTCAAGCATACAGATTGGCACTACCACAGACCTTGAGCTAACTTAAAGATTGCTTGAATCGACTTAACAACCTCTAACAATAATAATAACTAGTTTTCAATACTTTTTCAATGGCTAGTTTTCGAATCTAATGGCTAGTTTTTAAATCTAACGGCTATTCCAGCTCTTCCAGTGGTCAAAATTTATTCTCAAACAACTTTCAAGCCTCTTAAAAATTAGAAAATCAATTGAAAAGTAAGTTTAGTGGATTGAAAAGAAAAATGTATCAAATTAAGTGAGGATCATTGAAAACCTCTAAAAAGGGAGAAAAGAAAGGGATGTATGCACAAAATTCAGTAGGCATTCAAGAGTAACCTTCTACACACCTTCAACATCCTCTCAAGTATCAAGAAGAGAAGTTAAAGCATCATTAGAATAATTCAACAACAACTTCTCCAGACTTCAAAAAGTTCTACTTTTCTATTTTTACTTTGTGCTGAAATTTTTATTCTTGTATTTTATTTTCTCTACAAGTTTCTTTGGAGGAAAAAAATTTAGAATTTAGACCCATCCAAAATCAAAATTGGATATTATAGATTTTGGTTGGTAAGTTTGAAAAACCAACTAGATTGATATGAGCTTGAAAAATAATCGGTATATATATTGTGGTTGGTGATTCTGAAAAATCAGTTGGATTTGTTTATAATTTCAGATAAAATAAATATGCTATAATCAAAAAGATTATAGTAGAGTTCTCAAAACACTTTTGAGGAGTGGACGTAGATGCAGGATTATACCGAACCACTATAAATTGATTGTGTTTATGTTATGCTTTGCCTTCTTACTTTTCTTGCTTGCCTTATTTATTCTAATTCTTGCTTTGCTGTCTTTAATATTCTTAATTCTTCTGTAGCACATTGCCTCCATCTCACAATCACATAAACTAGATTAATTTTAAGCACATATTTATTTTAGATTTCAGATTTGGTTTAAATTTGTAATGAACCCAATTCATCTCTCTCCCTCTTGGATTGCTATCTTTCTAGGCAATAATTGGTATCAAAGCTGGTGCTCTATTATTCATTATTGATCGAGCGGCCTAGAGCCAAAAATCATGACAATCCAAATAGAATTCTTGTTTAATGAAGGACATTCTATAAAACATCTCCTATTATTTAATGAATTAAATTATACTTACTAGAAAGATAGGATGAAAATTTTCATACAAGCATATGATTATAATTTATGAAAGATTATAATCAATTGCCTACATACACTCAGTGCATTGATAAATAACAAAGAAATGGTCCAATTGAATGCTAAGACCATGAATATGCTTTATTATTTATTAGATTTAAATGAATTTAACCTAATTTTTTCTTGCATTTTAGCTAAACAAATATGGGATAAATTGAAAGCAATTTATGAGGAAGCAAATCAAAGAAAAAATCAAGCTCCCAAGAAGATAAAGAAGCTCACCCCAACATATACCTCATGGCTCATGAGAATGAAAAGAAAAAGAAAAAGAAGAGTAAACAAAAGAAAAAAATATTGATTAAGGGAGAGCAAGACAAAGAAAAAAAATTGAGAAAGAGAAAAAATGTATCTCAAATCCTTACCTCATGGCTAATGATAATGAGGTAATCTTTGAAAATTTTTCAAATTCACTTGTGATGAATTGTTTGAAGTCTTTAATGACTTAATGGATGAATATAAAAAGATAAGATTGAAAAATAAAAAATTTAAAAAGTCTAATCTATTTTTGATTGAAGAGAAGAACAAAATTTTGATTGAAAAAGATGAGCTTTTAAAAGAAAAGAACTCTTTGGTTGAAGAAAAAGGACATCTTTTGAATTTTGAAATATCTCTAGTAGAAGAAAATATAAAATTAAAAAAAGAGATTGAAATATTAAAGTCAATTACCAAAAAGTTTACATTTAGTTATGAAAAGCTTCAATGAAAATTAAAAAATCAAAAATTTATTTTTGACAAAATTAGAGTTTAATTTAACCCTTTGGGAAAATAGAAATTTATTAAAAACATATTTGCTAGAGCATATCAGAAAAATCATTCTATTGTT